>NC_142888.1:12730530-13033560 GCF_051225735.1 Oryctolagus cuniculus
CATAAAACACATATTTGAGGTATTATGGCTATACACATCTTCTTTATCAGACTATACCAGTCTGATGGAAATGAACAATCAATTATGGTAGCTCAGGCCATAATAGTCCCCACAACATCTTGAACTGTTCAAGAGTCTAACTCTGGAGCTGCTTTTAAGGACTGTAGGATCTTCACAGATTTCTGGGAGTCATTTCTCAGTTTGCAATCCATGTAAGTGAAAAGAGTGGCCCTTTCCTATCCACCTCCGTTCCCTTCCTGAATTGTTTGTACTAAGTTTCTAGCTCTCCACATGCTCATACATTCATCCACTATACAAAAATGTATTCAATGTCTGCTTGGTTCCTGGGATATATCTTTCTGAAGTTTGCATTCTAATTGAAAGACAGTGAATAGAATAAATAATATAGTACAGTGTTGCCCAATAAAACTTCCTATAATTATGGAAATATCTTTAATATCTACATTATTCAACTTGATACACAATGGTCATTGAGTGCTTGAAACTTGGACACTGAAACTGAAGAAATAATTTAATCAACTAAATTTGTTAATTAAAATCTGTACTTAAATAGCCAATGTGGTAACTAATAGAGCACCTCAAATGTGAAATCAGCATTTTGCGATTTGATCATTGTTTATAGCCCTTGTCTCTACTGTTGAGGAACAAAGTTTTTTTCCTTCCTAGTATTTGTTGAACTCTTTACTTTGTGTAGGGTTAACCTTATGAGTATAAAGTAAACTGAAAATAGATGTTTGTAAAAATTAAGAGTGGAAATAGGAGAGGGAGGAGGAAGAAGGGTGGGGGCATGGGCAGGAAGGGAGGGGAGGGTGGGAAGTGTCACTACACTACTAAATCTGTATATATGAAATACATGAAATGTATACTTTAAATAAATTTAAAAAAATAAACACATGTAGCTGATTAAAACACATTGGTAATGTAGAATATTAAAGATGATAAGTTTTATGGAGAAAAAAATGAAATCAAAGAACAGGACAAAGAGAGTACATTAGGGAGAGTGATCCAAAGAGAGATTAAAATTCTAAATAAAGTAGTTAGCATATGCTTCATTGAAAAAGTAACAATTGATGTGGCAAAGACAATACAGATACAGTTATCCAAGACCAATGCCAACGTGCTTTTTCACTATGACTTCTTTCAGGAGTTTCATAATCTCAGTACTGGCATTTAAGTCTTTAACATATTTTGAGTTGACTATGATATATGGGGTCAGAAGGCTCCAATTTCATTCTTTTAAATGTTGATATCTAGTTTTCTCAACACCTTTCATTGACGAAATTGTTCTTTCCACATTGGGTGTTTATGGTACATAAGCCAAAGATTAGTTGACCATAATATGTGGACTTTTATTTCCTGGTTCTCTATTCTCTTCCAATGGTCCATATGTCTATTTCGTTCCCAGTACCCTGCTCTTCTTATTATCAGGACTTTGTAGCATATTTTGAGATCAGGGAATACTGCCAATTTTGGTCTTTTTTCTTCAAGATCACTGTCTATTTGGTGTCTTTTGTGTTTTTATATGCATTTTTGGATTTCTTTAAATCTTCCCTCCTTTGTTTTCCACATTTTCCTTTTGACTCAACACAGTTTCCACCATCTTGAAGACTTATATGGTGGGGCCGGCACCATGGCTCAGTAGGTTAATCCTCCACCTGTGGTGCCAGCATCCCACATGGGCACCGGTTCTAGTCCTGGCTGCTCCTCTTCCAGTCCATCTCTCTGCTGTGGCCTGGGAAAGCAGTACAAGATGGCCTAAGTGCTTGGAGCCCTGCACCCACATGGGAGACTTGGAAGAATCACCTGGCTCCTGGCTTCGGATTGGTGCAGCTCTAGCCATTGAGGACATTTGGGGAGTGAACCAACAGATGGAAGACCTTTCTCTCTGTCTCTTCCTCTTACTGTATGTAACTCTACCTTTCAAATAAATAAATAAAATCTTTAAAAAAAAGACTTATATGGTACAGCATGTCCCACACATATAATCCAAAATAATCTCTGTGTTTCAAGATTTTTGACTTAATCACATCTGAAACATCCCTTTATTCAAGTAACATCACACACACACACACACACACACACACACAGGTTCCTGGGATTGGTGTATGGACGATCTTGAGGGGTTGGCCTTATTTTGCCAACTATATCTTCTATCAAACCTTAGTAATTGGGATAACAAGTCCCAATCTATAAAAATCATCTTGCCTAATCATTCACTTTTTTCTCAACTGCATGGATCAGAATCAAATATATCTCTGCTTTAAAAGTAAAGATTACTTTGAGAAAATCTGGCATTTATGACATTTAATTTTTCCTACAATGAATGGAGTAGAGTTTTCAATTTTAAAGTCTTCCTTTAAGTTTTTCAGCAAAGTTGAGTGATTTCTCAATAAAGATTTTGCAGCTTTCTTATTAATTAAAATATTTTATTATATTTTTATTCTAATTTTGAAATAAGCTCTTTTTTACTGCAACTTCTTAAAATTATCCTTATTGGTCTACAGAGAAACTATTAATTTTGTTAATTCTTGCTTTAAAAGTATAAGGCAAACTTAATCCATCCAATAACAATACATGAAAGTTAGGCTGGCGCCGCGGCTCACTTGGCTAATCCTCTGCCTGTGGCGCCAGCACCCCGGGTTCGTTCTAGTCCCGGTTGCTCCTCTTCCTGTCCAGCTCTCTGCTGTGGCCCGGGAGGGCAGTGGAAAATGGCCCAAGTGTTTGGGCTCCTGCACCCGCATGGGAGACCAGGAGGAAGCACCTGGCTCCTGGCTTCGGATCAGTGTAGCTCCAGCCGTAGCAGCCATTCGGGGGGTGAACCAACAGAAGGAAAACCTTTCTCTCTGTCTCTCTCACTATCTAGCTCTATCTGTCAAATAAAAAAAGGAACAGACAAGGCAATATAAGCTGACTTGGCTGAGGGTTTCCTAGTTCAAATATTTTCAGTGGACTTTGGGGTATAGAGGCTGTTCCTATATGTCTACTGCCTGGACCTGGGGTTATTAATGTAGGTACATAGTGGGCCTGAGTTTTGTAAGAGCGTGATGGTGGTTGGAGGTGTGGACTATAGATTAGCTGGTTTGTGTTTCAAAAGTGTGTGCAGGAGGACTCTGCTAAGGTGAAGGAGCAGTAATGAGACAGGCATGAAGCTAACACAAGGTGACACTGGAATATTATTAGACTGTCTAGAACAAGGCTTGTGTGGCATATGCTTATAGGAAGATGTCAAAGCACAATGTTTACAGAAGCTGTATACATGGCACATGAAAGGGGTATAGTTGACTGTGTTCCATTGAATCATTATGGGAACCACAATGACAAAAACCTGTCATTTTCAATGTGGCTTCTAAGGTCATCATGGACATCAATATCTCCCATCAGAAGCGGGAAATGCAATGATGATCTTTTGTGGAACGATTTATAGGCAAGGCCTGGAAGCAGCTCCCATCATGCCTATTCATACTCTGTCAGCTAGAACTTCGTCCCAGGACATAGCTAACTGTGAAGGAGACTAGAAGAAAAGTCTTGCTGGGTGCTCAGTGAGGGAGGACATGGTACTGGTGAGCAGCTTATTGTCCTGTCAAACAAGATCTGGGGTACCAGGGGTTCACTGGGCATGACTTTCCAATGTCCACTGTTTCCTGCCTTAACTTCTCTTACATAGAGATTCTAGGGATGCAGAAATTGGTTAGACTCTCAAACATCAATAACTTGGCAAACCAGTGGGAGAAGAAAACATTCCTGTCAGGGGACAGGCAGAATTGAGAGTGAAGGGTTCAAGCCCAGAAGAAACCCAGGGACAGAAGTGGCACCTCTACAGACAATGCGATGCAACATCCGCCCTCCAAAGATGTATACATCCTAATCCCTGGGATTTGTGATTCTGTTACCTACATGGCAAAGCAGACCTTGCAGGTGTGATTAAGTTGAATCTTGAGCTAGAGAGATTATCCTGGCATACCTGAGTGAGTCTAATGCCTTCACAAAGATCCTTGTAAGCCAGAGGTAGCAGGATCAGAGTCAGAGGGAAGCAGATGTGTCAGTGGATTTAGGAGCCCTACTTTAAAGGGATTAGAAATTGCAGCACTGCTCCTTGGGGATGGAGAAAGGGGTCACCGGCTGAGGAATGCAGGTATCCTCTAACAGCAGGGTGGGGAACCTTTTTTCTGCCAAGGGCCATTTGGATATTTATAACATCATTAGCAGGCCATACAAATTATTTAAGAAAAGTCAGCCTGCTATAGATTTATTGGTTTCTGAGCCCCATCTGCGGTTTCCTTAACAGGGCCAGACCAAATGATTTAGCAGGTCTTATATGGACTACAGGCCAGATGTTCCCCACTCCTGTGACTCTAGATGAAAAAGGTACCATATTGCCCACATATTCTCTCCATCATTGATACTGAGATTGTTTTCAATGCAATACTATAATAAAAATACTCATGTATGTATTTTAATAAGCCTTTGAACACAGCCAGTATTCAATAAACATCCACTAAATTCTACATAGTTGGAGAGTGTCGCTCCCCGTCTTCATGGGGGAACGACACAGGACCCTGCGCTGTTCTTTTGTCTGCTCGGCCCTCCCCGGGTTTGCTGCTGGTTCTTCCCGGGTTGGCTACTATCCCTTCCACCTCCGTGGAAGGGCAGTTCCCCCTGGCCGCTTTCCCCACTTCCGCAGGGGAGCGGCACACCGCCGGCCGGTTCTCTCGGGGGCTGCACAGGTGTTCCTTCAGCTAGATGTTCCCCTTAGATGTTCCTGGTGCATACCGTCTCTCTCCTCCTTTATAGTCCTCTTCCACCAATCCCAACTCGGCTGCCCACACGCCGAGTACGCTGTTCTCCAATCAGGAGCAAGTCCTACAGTTTATTGGTTGAACTGGAGGCAGCTGTGCGGAAGCTGTTTACTTCTCTCCCAGCGCCATATTGTGGGAGAGCAGATGCATAGAACAAGTCTTAATTCCAGTAACTCAGTCCAGTCCGGATTGCTCCCCACAGAGAGTATTTAACTATACTGAAAAATGATAGAGTAAGTGATAAATATACTCACTATATCAGTATATAAGGCATAATCATAATTTCTCTACACAAATGGGCAAACCTATATGTATATATATATGTATGTATATATGCAATGAGAGAATTAAGTGGAAAACATCATTGTTCTTTTCTCCCGTAATTTTATCATTTTTTTAAAAAATGAACACATTAAAGAAAAATGGCAGGTTCTATGTTTATATCATTGTTGGTAAATGCAAGTAAAATACTTTAAAATAATTTATGCATAGCCTTCAATTGAATAAATTAATCAATATATAGAGACTTTTATTCATTATCTTACTTATATGTAAATATAAGTGCATTTATATATAAGTGCATTTATATATATGTGCATGTCTAGACATTTATGTATATATGTACATACACTATATATTTATACACACATACATAAATATAAATACACATACACATACATGCATATAGTTATAGTTATTTCAAGGACTAAACATATCGTTATTGTAACAGTTAAGGATAATCAAGCCAAGTATGGAAGCCAGGGATGAAAAAAGTCATTGCTTTTCAAAAGGGTTGGTTTCACAAAATGGCTAGTGGTCAATCCAAACTGTTCCCTTGTATAGCTTGCATGCTGCCAATCTTCCTTGAGGGAATTTTCTTTTCTATATTTATGCCATTGTGATGAACATGCTACACTTGATGTAGGGGAGTCATTCGATACTACCTTCACTGGGGCACTGAATGAATTGTTTTATAGAAAAAGCAGTGTCCTTTATTTGGAAATTTTTTCTTGTCACATTCCCTTTGATCTGTTTTCAGACCTCTTCATTGCTGCAACTCTTTATTGCTGTCGATCCTGAGAAATATACTATCTTCATTTCTTTCATCTGCTAATTCCCATATCTTCTTTTTGTTCTACTTTTAGGGAAATGTTCTCAACTTTGTTTTTTTAGCCCTGCTATTTATTTTTAATGTCAGTTAACCTAAGTTCAATTCCCAAGAGCATTTGAAATCTTATCTTCAAGGTGTCTCCAGAAGAGAATTCTTCAGAATCTAAACTGAAGTACCTAGTTACAGATATTTTACAAGCTGGATGGGGGAGGGTGATGGGAGTCTAGGCGTCAACTATATGAATAGTCATTGACTGCCTGTGTTCAGCCTCATCTCTTTCCCTACCCTATTCTTCCAAACAATAATGCCGTCTGTTCCTGTCTTGGGAACTCTTCCCACTAATTATTTCACAAAATAACTCTCAGGTTTCCCAGTTGAGAGAATAGCAGTCATTTGCAAAGAGTCAGAAGGAGTGAATTAATGGCAAGATAATTCACTCAGAAGAAAAATTCAACTTACATAATTTACTTCAAATGGAGGAAATTTCTGTTCTAAACTCTTAACTTGGCTGGACATTATACTTTGAAGTTATTTTTGTTTATTATTGTGTTAAGAACATCTAAAATGAAATCTATCATCTTAAAAAAATTAGCACACAATAATATAGTTAATCAATGCTTTATAAAAGATTTCAAGAATTTTTCATCTTGGAAAATTTATACCTGTTAAACATCATTTTCCTATTCCCCCACAAGCCCTAAAAACTATCATTCTACACTCCATTTTTATGAGTTTGACTACTTTGGGTACCTCATAAAAGTGGAATGATCCAGCACTTGTCCTTCCATGACTGACCTATTTCATTCAGTATAATGGCCTCTGTTGTCAAATATGGCAGTGTTTCCTTATTTTTAAGTCTGAATGGTATTTCATTTTGTGTATGTGTGTGTAATCTTTTGTCATTCACATTTAGATAGTTTTCATATCTTGGCTATTGTGGATAATGCTGCAATGAACATGGGAATGTAGATATCTCTTTGACATACTGGTTTCAGTTCCTGTGTGCGTGCGTGTGTGTGTGTGTGTGTGTATGTATAAATATATATACATATATATATATATACACACACATAAATACACAGTAGGGTTGCTGGATAATATGGTAACTCTATTTTTCATTTTTTAACAAAGTACCATGCTAATTTCCCCAGTTGCTGCAATGTTTTTCATTCACATTAAGGAGGTAGGAATCTGGTGGAATGATTAAGATTGCAATTTGGACACATCTGTCCCATCTCTGCTTCCAATCCTGCTTCCTGCTAATCCACACTCTGGGAGGAAGCTAGTGATAGCTCAAATATATGAGTCTCTGCCATCCATATGGAAGACCTGGATGGATCTGTGGGCTCCTGACTTTGGTCTGGCATAGCCTCAGCTATTACAGGCATTTAGGAGTGAACCAGCACATGGAAGATCCATTCTCTCTCTCTCTCTTTCTGTGCTCTCCAAACAAATAAATAAAAATTTTAAAATGGGATTTACTTTTATACCAACAATGGATAAGCATTCAGATTTCTCTATATCCTCACCAACACTTGTTGTCTGTTTTTTCAAGATTTATTTATTTATTTGAAAAGCTTAGTTACAGAAAGAGAGAGGAGAGACAGAGAGTAGAGGTCTTCCATCAGCTGGTTCACTCCCCAAATGGCAGCAACAGTAAGAGCTGGGCCAATCTGGAGCCAGGAGCTAGGCGCTTCTTCCAGGTCTCCCATGTGGGTGCAGGGGCCTAAGTACTTGGGCCATCTTCCACTGATTTCCCAGGTTATTAGCAGGGAGCTGGATCAGAAGTGGAGCAGCCAGGACTTGAACCAGCACCCATATGGGATGCTGGTGCTGTAGGCAGAGGCTTAACCTACTAAGCCACAGTGCTGGTCCCACTTGTTATCTTTTAAAAAAATATCTATTCTAACATGTGTGAAATGATATCTCATCATGGTTTTGATTTGTATTCTCTGGTGATGGTGATGTTGAATACCTCTTCATATACGTGTTGGCCATTTATAAGTCTTCTTTGGAGAAATGTCTATTCTAAACATTTATCCATTATTTATTTGTTTACTTGTTTATTACTATCGACCTGTAGGAATTCCTAATATATTTTGGATATTAAATCATTATCAGATACATAATTTGGCAATATTTTCTCTCATTCTGTAGGTTGTCTTTTAACTCTGTTGAATGTTTCTTTTACTATGCAGAAGCTTTTTGTTTTGATTTAATCGCATTTGTTTAGTTTTCTTTTGTTGTATTGGGGTCTTGGTCAAGAAATCAAGAGTAATGTCAACAAGCTTTTCCCCTGTTTTCTTTTAGTAGTTTTACAGTTTTGGGTCTACGGTTAAATCTTTAGTCCATTTTGAGTTGATTGTTTTTCTGCATGGCATAAGGTTCCAGTATCATTCTTTTACATGTGGACAGCCAGTTTTTCCAACACCATTTATTGAAGACTGTCTTTCCCTCTTAGGGTATTTGCACTTTTGTTCAGGATCAGTTAGTCACATACAATGTGCATATATCTGGACTATCTATTCTGTTTGATCTATGTATCTGTTTTTAATTACTGTAACTTTATTATGTATTTTGAAATTAGGAAGTGTTGCATTTCTATACACTAACAGGAACTATCTCAAAAATAAATTTTAATAATATCATTTACAATATTGTAAAAAAATAAAATATTTAGGTATTAACTTAGCTAAAGAGATTAAAAAGTCTTACACATGGAAAACTACAAAGTTCTTATGAAAGAAAACACAAATTAATGTAATGACATCTGATGTACATTGACTGGAAGATCCAGTATTGTTAAAATGTTCCCAGTACCCAATGTGATCTGCAAGTTCAATGTATCCTAATCAAAATTGCAATGGCAGTTTTTCCAGAAACTTTTTTAAAAATTAAAATTAAGTTCATAGAGAAGAACAAAAGATTCTGAATGTTTAAAAATCTTTTTAGACTGCACTTATTCTTGAAATTAAATGATTTCAATTTTTTACTGCCATATTATTTTCTGTATTACATTTCTGATTATACAGAGCATGCTTAGCAAATTGTCACAGAACAATTATAACATTATGTCTTACTACGTGATTATTATACATTTCTCTGGAACTTCCAGAACAATTATATTACATTATGTTTTTATTTACAATTACTATTAAATCAGTTGATTTTAAGCACAATTTAGTTTCAGGTGCAAATATATTTAGTTATGGCTGCCACATTCTTTGGAAGTTATTATAAAGTAATTGAAGTGAAATAGTTTTTTAAATTAAATCTGATATTCTGTCACCCTCAACCATGTTATGTTAGTCACTTAGGGATTCAGCACTCTGAATCTTAAGTGAAGTTTTGAATAACATCCATATCACAAAGTATCACACAGAATTAGATAATATTCATTCGAAAAGATAAAGTGATAGAATGATGCTATTACAAAGAATACCATAAATAATTAAATAATATTTTAGCAGTATTAACGAGGCAGTGAAATGAAGGCAGACATTTCAAAAGCTGCAATTTCCCTTAGATTCGAAGTGAAGAGACAGGGCAATAGAACATGATAATCTCTGGTGGGGGATTCGTGTGGAGATAAGTATGGGGGAAAATAGGTTTTTGAAAGCAGATGAAAAGGAATTCTCAGAATAATGTAGAGCAAAACTGGACTGATTTAGGGTGGGCTTTGTGCCAGATGTTCCAGTCTGAGGCAATCCTGTTAAGATATTACCCTTCTTACATTATCTTTATTACCTTTTTTTTTTTTTTTCAAAAAAAGAATTAGTCATTTGAAGGCTGTCGCTCCCCGTCTTCGTGGAGGAACGGCACAGGACCCTGCGCTGTTCTTTTGTCTGCTTGGCCCTCCCCGGGTTTGCTGCTGGTTCTTCCCGGGTTGGCTACCGACCCTTCCACCTCCGTGGAAGGGCGGTTCCCCCTAGCCACTTTCCCCACTTCCGCGGGGGAGCAGCACACCGCCGGCCGGCTCTCTTGGGGGCTGCACAGGTGTTCCCTCAGATGTTCCTCTTAGATGTTCCTGGTGCATGTTGTCTCTCTCCTCCTTTATAGTCCTCTTCCACCAATCCCAACTCTGCTACCCACACGCCGAGTATGCTGCTCTCCTCCAATCAGGAGCAGGATCAGCTCCTGCAGGTCATCACTCAAGCTGGCGAGAGGCAGCTGCGTAGAAGTTGTTACTCCCTTCTCAGCGCCATATTGTGGGAGAGCAGATGCATAGAATAAGTCTTAATTCCAGTAACAGTCTAGTCCGAGTTGCTCCCCACAAAGGCAGAGTTACAGAGGGGGCGGGGGGAGAGAGAGAGTGAGAGTGAGAGAGAGAGAGAGAGAGAGAGAGAGAGATTTTCCATCCTCTGGGTCACTGCCCAAATGGCCCACAACAGCCACGGCTGGGGCAAGCTGAAGCAGGAGCCAGGAGCTTCATCCATGTTTCCCGCCCTGGTGCAGGGGCCCAAGAACCTTGGGGCATCTTCCACTGCTTTTCCCAGGCACGTTAGCAGGGAGGTGACTGGAAGTGGAGCAGCTGGGACTCAAACTGGAGCCCATATTCGATGCTGACATTGGCATCAGAGGGGGCAGCTTAATATGCTATGCCACAACCCTGGCTCCTGGATCCTTAATTTTTTTTTTTATCTGAGCTGCTTCAGATCTCATTCCACTGTCCTTAGTTTCTAATATTTAATTACAACTATGCAGACAATTCTACTTTCAAAATGAAAAAAATTAAATATTTTGAAACTTAGTGTAACAACTAAATGAAGAAAATAAATTGTGTTGGTTTCCACAAAGGGTCAGCATACAGAGGTACACATCTGCAGTTGGCCCAGAATGGTCCTGCCTTTAAATTTGAAAGGCCCATGACTCAAGGAATTCCTCAGTCCTGGAAAATCCAAGATGTCTGATCACCATACTTTGCAATATAATTTGATCTTCAAAAATGAATATTGGGGTTGGTGTTGTGGTGTGGCAAGTGGGGCCACATCCTGAAGTACCGGCATCCTGTATGGGCACCAGTTCAAGTCCCAGCTGCTCCACTTCCAATCCAGCTCTCTGCTATGGCCTGGGAAAGCAGTGGAGAATGGCCCAAGTTCTTGGGCTCCTACACTCTCATGGGAAACTCAGAAGAAGCTCCTGGCTCCTGGTTTTGGATGAGCCCAGCTCTGGCCATTGAGGCCATTTGGGGAGTGAACCAGCAGATGAAGACCCCTCTCTCTCTCTCTCCCTGCCTCTGCCTGTCTGTAGCTCTGCCTTTTCAATAAATAAATAAATCTTAAAAAATGAATATGGGGGACTGATGCTGTGGCACAGCAGGTTAACGCCCTGGCCTGAAGTGCTGGCATCCCATATGGGTGCCGGTTTGAGACCTGGCTGCTCCACTTCTGATCCAGCTCTCTGTATGGCTTGGGATGGCAGTAGAACATGGCCTAAGCCCTTGGGCCCCTGCACCCGCATGGGAGACCCAGAAGAAGTTCCTGGCTCCTGGCTTCGGATTGGCGCAGCTTCTGCCATTGTGGCCAATTGGGGAAGACTCTCTCTCTCTGCATCTCCTCTCTCTGTGTAACTCTGACTTTCAAATAAATAAATAAATCTTTATAAAAAATGAATATGACAGCAATGCATGTGGCAAGGCTTGTAAATATTTAGATAACAGATTTTATGGAAATCATCAAGTTAGAATTTAGAATGCTCATAATTTACATTGATATAGTGCTTTATCTTGCATTCTACTTTCATCCCTAATCAATTTGGAAAATAATCAATTTTGCTCATTTTGTAGATGACTATACCAAGGGCCCAACATCACATGAGTAGCCATCATCAGAGCTGTATTCCTAATGCCATTTTTATTCTTTACTAGGCTAACCAGAGGTTCCCAAGGTTTGCTGCACACTGGAATCATCTATGGATCATATAGAAATAATTCTTGGCTCCTACCCCTGACACTTACCAGGTTAATCAGTGTTGGCTATGAATTAGGTATCAGAATTTTTAAAACCTGCCCAGATTATTCTAAAGTGTGGGAACCACTGCTCAAACATCATGGTGCTCAATTAGTTGCATATTGGAATAGCCTGGCCAGATTTAAAACCTAACAATATTTAGAAGCTGTCACTGAAGAATTATATGTCAAACTCTGAAGTTGGTGTCTGGGCATCCATATTTTCCCAAAGCTCCCGTGATGATTTTAATGTTTACCAAGTGTTGAAAATTCCTACAGTCTAGGTTTGTGGGTGATTTATTTCTCTCAAAACAACAAACAGCACTATCTTTGTCCTGTCCATATACTTTGCCCACAGCACAGCAGTTCCACAAAGTGAGTGGTTTGCTGCCCAATCCACAGCAGGGCTCAGATTCTCAGAAGTGTATTCGATACCTTATTCAATTCTAGCCAATGAAAGTTTTTATTTTTTAAAATTTTTTCAGGCAGAGTGGACAGTGAGAGAGAGAGAGACAGAGAGAAAGGTCTTCCTTTGCCGTTGGTTCACCCTCCAATGGCCGCCACGGCTGGCGCGCTGGGGCCGGCGCACCACGCTGATCCGAAGGCAGGAGCCAGGTGCTTCTCCTGGTCTCCCATGGGGTGCAGGGCCCAAGCACCTGGGCCATCCTCCACTGCACTCCCTGGCCACAGCAGAGAGCTGGCCTGGAAGAGGGGCAACCGGGACAGAATCCGGCGCCCTGACCGGGACTAGAACCAGGTGTGCCAGCGCCGCAAGGCAGAGGATTAGTCTAGTGAGCCGCGGCGCCGGACTGCCAATGATAGTTTTTAGCTTTCAGTGATCCCTGTCGTCGAGTACCCGAGCTAGTCTCAAAGCTTCTTAGCTTTCAAGATATGAATTGATAAATATCATTTTGTTTCAGTAGAGTTAGAGTTTGCAGATTCAGTTCAGCCATTTAGTAAAGAGATACAGTTAGACTAACCCTTAATACTTAATAGAGTGCTTCCCAGAAGCTTTGATTGTTTAGCTTCAGAAGCAGCATTAACTGTAAAAACAAACAAATAAACAAAACAAAACAAAAAGGAATCCACATGGATTGGCAGTTATGTGTCTATATGAGTTATGAATTTTCCCTTTTCAGCAACACGGCCAAACATATTGGCAGGAAATACCTGTCTCCATTCTAGGCATGATTACTTTTACTCTTTATGCTCCAGTTCTCTTTCTCTCTCACTTTCTCTCTGCCCCTACCTCCAAATTCCCAAACAAAAATTCTATATAATTTAGATTTTAAAAGTCTCAATTTTCTCCAAAGAAATGACAATATGTTTAATTCAATTTTTCTCCTATTCCCACTTCAAAGTTGGGATACCTATGTTATTATTTGTTCTATAAGAATTATCATCATTTTTTAAATATCTCCAGATATTTTACATATATAGTAAATACTTATACAAATTTCTTACAAAAATACAGTAGTAATTTTCGCTCTTCTGAGTCTTGCATTTTTCATTTACCAATAAATCATGGAGATCAATCTTTTGCATAATAAGGCTTTTCTACCAATTTTATACTATTTTATCATATGAATGGATATATCATTGTTTATTAGCCAGACCCTATTGATTCACATTTTAGATTGTTTACATTTTTTATATTATAACTAAAGGAAGCAGTGATTAAAGGCATTTTTAGCTCTGTTCAGCTTCTTGAACTCAAGCTACATATTGAGACACTTCTATCACAGCTTGTACTCTCAGTTCATGATGTTGCCGGGGTTTCACAATTCAGGGTAGACCTCTCTCTTTTTCTAAGATCTAAGGCTGAAATGCTTCTCACTTTCATGTATCCCTTGCTTCCAATGTATTTGGTATGTCTTCCATTTATTCTATAGATTAGGGTTTTGTTGTTTCATAAATCCAATAAAAATAAAAAATAACAATAGAATATGCATCTTTTCTTTCTAGTTCTCTTTGTTGAGTTAGACAATTTTGAAGAATAGGGAGTAGGAATATTAGTATTAAATCACTACCTTCAAACCAGAATTTCAAATCACTGTGATTTTCAACAGTATCCAAAACATTCATTTAAATATGCATTTGAAAGGTGTTTATTTTGGTACAAATTTTTTTGAAACTCAGCATAGTTGTTTCAAAATATGTATTTCTATGAACTTCTTGAAGACCCCCCCATCATATACTAAAATCTTACTTGATTGTTTCATGGATTTCAAAAAATAACTTTTGAGGGGCCGGCACTGTGGCGCAGTGGGTTAATGCCCTGGCCTGAAGCGCTGGCATCCCATATGGGCGCCAGTTCTAGTCCCGGCTGCTCCTCTCCTGATCCAGCTCTCTGCTGTGGCCTGGGAAAGCAGTAGAAGATGGCCCAAGTCCTTGGGCCCCTGCACCCATGTGGGAGACCCAGAAGAGGCTCCTGGCTTCTGGCTTCGGATCAGCACAGCTCTGGCTGTTGCGGCCAATTGGGGAGTGAACCATCGGATGGAAGAACTTTCTCTCTCTCTGTTTTTCCTCTCTCTGTGTAACTCTGACTTTCAAATAAACAAATAAATCTTTTTAAAAAAAAAAAAAAAACTTGATTCTCCAGTATCTGAGAGGATGTAATGACTATCTTTAAAGAATCTCTACTTCTCCCAATCCTTCCACTACCTCTCACTAAACATATTAAGTTATAGATCAATATATAGTGAATACTATAACTGATATATATTCTGATATTTGAAAAAGAATTGAATGAGGAAGAAAATATTGACAGTGGATGGTGATAGAGGTAGGGGTGTTTTCCTTTTTTCTAAGTGTGGGAGAGAGAAATAGGGGGGAAGGAAGGAAAAGAGGGAGGAAAGTGGACTAGCGAACTTTGATGCATCAAAAAAAGCCACAGACTTTCAGTGAATACCAAGGGAGCTATGAGAATTGAATACAGCAAGTACCTCTTGCAGACATTCACTGAGCTGGCGCTGTAGCCCTTACTGTCACTGCCTTTGCCAATGCTCTATCACCTCATCTCTGGCCTCTGTGGCTACTGGCTGCTCAGTTTCCTACATCTCTAGGAGGTGGCAGGATATTCATATGGGCTACAGTGATACTGCTATGGTTTGAAGGTCCCTTCCAAAACTTGTGTTGAAATTTAATTGCCAGTGTGATGATATTGAGATGTAGAACTCTGAAGAGGTGATGATGTCATAAAGGCCCTGTCTTCATGAGTGGATTCCTGTTGTTGTTGGAATGGGAGTCACAGGAGTGACTGTTATAAAACAAACTCTGGCATGCACATTTTTGTCTTGCTCCTGCACTCTTTCTCTCCATGCTTTGTTGCCTTGAGATGCCCTTGGCCTCATGATGCAGCAAGAAGGCCTTGACCAGGTAGAGCCTGTCAATCATGGGCTTCCCAGCCTCCAGAACCATGAGCCAAACAAACTTCTATTGTTTATAATTTACTTAGTCTGTGGTATTCTGTTATAGTCCTAGAAAATACACTAAGGCAGGTGCCCAAAATAACCACTGAAAGACTGATGTATCTATCTCCAGTTCCCATATTTCTGATCGATTCTCAGTAGTCACTTTCCAACTTTAGGTCTTAAAGATCCATAAAATGTCCTTTATAATGCATAAGTTTTTATTTTAATAAATGAATACCTATTGTGCATAAGGAAATGAGTTAAACTTCAAAAGGGTAAAAATAAAATAAGCACAGGAACATGCCTTGCCTTCAAGAAAGGTCTTTTATATTATTTAATAGGCCTACTGGATCTAATCAAAGCATTAAAAAACACTATGATTGGAATTCCACTATAACTGCCTAACTAGCAAATTGATACTTGAAGATATTTACTACTTGCTCCCTACAAAAATCTTTATTTTATTGAGTTTATGATTATCAGTACAATAACAACATACAAATATCCCATAAATCACCTCTTTATATCTTCATTCTTGTATGTGTTTCAGTATAATATTCCTTATAACTTATCAACTGGAAATGTCAACTCTGTCATTTAAACTTAATGAGAAGCTCACATCACTCAGTATGCAATTTAAAAATGCATGCAAATCTTTGACATTCATCATACACAACGGGGCACATATCTGGTGTACTAACTCTACATTGGTTTAAATGTCTATGCATTTGTGTTAGAGATAATAGAGCTATAACTTTGTCATCATTGAACTGCATATTTTATGAAAAAATTTTCTGATTAGGTTTGCAAATGTAACACACCAACTGCTTTCAGAATAGCAAAAGAATGTGGCATTGTGTGATTTCATCTGTTTCACACTTTCATTTAATTAGTTAATTTCCATTAATAATTTCATTAATCAATGGCCAAGGATAACTATCATTTTCAGTACTTCTAGAAGACTAAATATCCTGCAAAAAACTTATATTCATTATGTCTTCTTGAGCATTTAATAATTACATGATCTAGCCTTACCTATGATGCTAGTCTATAAATGAGTAAGATAAATATCAGAGACATTAGTAACATATTCTTTCTGTCACAACTATTGAGATTCCATACTAAGGATATTTGCATATAATTGTGCCTAACATGTTGTTGTGGCCATATTGGGCAAATAATTGGATTGTAAAATAAATTCAGCTTTATTTCTAGGATTTCTGGTTTGGTATTACAAACTTATGTCAGTCTTCAGTCTAAGATTAGGGAACAAGATTATGAAAGCATTGATGGAAATAATGAAAAGACAAGGCTGTTTTATTAGGCAGTGCCAGGCTATTCTAAGCAATGTAGTCTTTTCCCCACTAGAACGATTAACCAGGGTCAGGCAAGCCAAAAATGAGCAAGTAATGAACAATATATGTAGTAAATTTTTCTTTACACACACACATGCATACATGTATGTTAAATGTTAATAATGCATATATTTTCTGTAGAAAACAAGTTAATTTTAAGCAGAGTCTGTTCTTCATTCTTGGTAAGACTAAAGAAAGCTTTAGAAAAATAAAAGATTAAGATGACAACAAAGCTTTAGAAAACTGACAGTTCTAGAGAGGATATAAATCCCATGTGGTAAGCACTTTTGTGAAGACAATAATGAATAAACATACTCTGGATTACACTGGAAGACTTAAAGATAAACCCTTTCATTTTCCAGCCAAAGAACATTACACAAAAGAAGATTAAAATCAATCCAAAGAAATAGTTACCTATAGGTTGGTTCCTCAACTCTGACAGTTAAATAAAACTTCAGACATTAATGGGGTAAGTTATATGGAACTATGTGAGGAAAAATTTGTATATATAATTCAATACTCGGTCAAATTTGTATTAGAGTGAATTCAGCAGTTTGGCATCCTAAGATGTTCAATAACTGGAAATATTTATACAAAATTATTTTAAATAAATATTAACTTATTCTATACACACAATGAACTAAATAGAGCATTATATTTAAGTAGCAATTGTAAAGACATTAAATACTTAGTTGAAAATATCACAAGTTCCTAGAGATACATATTTAAAAATTGTTATCAAATGAATAGGACACGATTTCTACATTCTGCTACTGAAATACAGAACATAGTATAAAAAGATATAATAAGTGAAATATTGTCTGTGATAATCCTAATGTTAAGGTAATAAACTTAATGAAAAGTGGAAGTTCAATAACTTTTTCATGACCTAAAAGAAATCATATAAAAGTTGCACTGGAAAACTGAAAACAAGTTCAGTGCAACTTTTGTTTCTAAATAAAAATAGTATTACATATCAAAGAAACTCTCTTAGAATGGAAAAAGGAAACTACAAAGACAAAATCTCAGCAAAAGGCAATTATGAACTTGATAAAACAAAGTTGAAAACTCTAAACTAGTATATAACTTGTATTGCATTTAGCCCATATATTCTACTTTCATGTTATTGATACTACCTATTACAGGGTGACATGATTTAATATACCTTGTTTTAAAGCATTCAATGGGAAAACATTTACTAAACTTACCTATATATTGTCTCACAAACTATACTGAATAAAGAAACCCTCTCAGGATCTCTCAAAATTAGAAATTGTACTGGACACATTTCTGACTATATTGCAATAATCAACTAGCATCACATAGCAAATGCATAAAGATATCAAATAATATAAAGTTTTAAAACTTAAATTCATTTGTATCAAATACAAATTCAAAATTAAATTCAAATTATAAGTGGAAAATACACTTTGAAAATAAAGTATTCAATGTATCAAAATTCATGAAATGAGAACATAAGGACCTGTATTTTTAAGCGATTTTTTTTGCTAAGTAATGGAAAAGTCTAAATATGAGAAATGAATATTAAACTCAAGAGAGTGATAAATCAATATAAGGAAGTATGAGGAAGGTTACTTATAACATAAAAGCCATAAATTAGAGAAAAAATAGAGGCTGCTCCATAGAATGGTACTTCAAATAGTTTATGAAAAAATGAGAGTAAAAGATAATATCAATTTTCCATGAACTTTTTGAAGACTCCTCATTCTTATGCAAAAGATTTTTTAAAGTGTGATGACTAATGAAAATAGCTAAAAATACAATAAAAAATGGAAATTTTTGTCAAAAGAAATGAAAAAACAGTAGAGGAAATACAAATGTGTGGCATTTAGATAAAAGACACAGATCAGATCAGGAAACCACGTAGCAAAGATGGACAATGTAAGTGGGTTCAAAAAATCTCCTTATATTGTACCTAAACTAATTGGAGAAAGAAAAGCAAGGAACTACTTGCAGCCCAAGATGGCAAAGAAGTAGCACCCCTCCCCCCAATACAAAAAAGTCAACAGAAGAAAGAAAGAGCAGTCACTGCCCTCAAGCACGTGGCAAGGTTAAGTTACTGAAACTACATTCCAGGAACTCAAAAGCAATGCTTGTGAGTCAGGAAATTCAGGAATTTTATTAAAACACCCTAATAGTTATTAAAACACTCTAATCTTACAAACAGTAAGATTTGCATTCTTAGTCTTTTATATTTGTCTTCTCTTATGTGGGAAAAAAATTAAAATATTTTACCCAAAAATATCCAACAGACAAAACCTATGATACCTGAAAGACTATTGGGAATGCAAGAGAAGAACAGACTACCACAAAATTCATAAACAGTGACATACATTCATGCATGTCCAAAAAATGAAACTCAGCCTAATGAGAGATTAAACACAGATTCCGGCAATAAAAACCAATATCAAATGGCAGTACATCAATTTAAACATGGAACAAATATACAATTATAGAAATTATGGCTACAGAAGTACAATATATTAGCTAAAAGCATGGCATTATAAAATCATGCCATAAATTTATTTAAGATTTATTTATTCACTTATGTATGTATTTATTTATTTGAAAGGCAGAGTAACACAGAGAGAAAGAGAGAGAGGGAATGAAATACTTCCATTTGCAACAAAATGGATGAAACTGGAAAACATCATGCTGAGTGAAATAAGCCAGTCCAAAAGCACAAATACCATATCTTCTCTCTGATCTGTGGTAACTAATAGACCACCCAAAAGGTAATCTATAGAAGTGAAATTAACACTTCGAGATGCAATGACTTTGAACAGCCCTTGTCTCATATGTGGAGGAACAGTTTTTTTAAATACAATTTATTGAACTCTTTACTTAATAAAGTTAATCATATGTGTATAAAGTTAATTGAAAATAGATCTTAGTAAAAAATAAGAATGGGAATAGCAGAGGGAGGAGGAAGAAGGGTGGGAGTGTGGGTGGGAAGGTGGATACAGTGGGAAGAATCACTATATTCCTAAAGTTATATTTATGAAATACATAAAGTTTGGATTCCTTAAATAAAAGTTTTCTGGGGGAAAAAAAAAGAGCATTGTCTTATATAACCTGGCACAAACAACTGTAAGTTTCCCTTTGCAAATAAGGTTATACATATTTTGGTTGGATATTTTAGAGCTATAGCACTGCTACATAATGATTACAAAGCTGCGCATGCGTAACTAAAACTGTTTCGGTTGCAACGTGGCTTTTCTAGGAAAGTCCCTTTGCCCCCTTGTTCTCTGAAAGCCCCTGCTAGAAACTTCCTACCATATCTGCCCCTAGCCAGTTTTCCTTTACAAGCTTAAAGGAGGCATCCCTTACACAACAACAGCCAAACTGGGCCATGCTAAAGCCAGGAGCCAGAAACTCCATCTGGGTCTCCATCTGGGTGGTAGAGAACTGACTACTTGGACCATCTTCCGCTGCCTTCCCAGGTGCATTAGCAGGGAGCTGGATCAGAAGTAGAGCTATCCAGTCTAGAACCAGCACACAGATAGGGGATTGCAGGTGTCCTAAACAACAGCTTAACGAGCTGTGCCACAATGCCTGCCCTTCCTGCCAGAATTTTAAAGAATGGATGAGAAGGTGGGAAGCATCCATATCTTCATCTCCTCAGGGATTATAATTAATACTCTCAGAAATTCCAATGTTACAAAAATTGTGGATTTTTTTCTGTTGCCCGTCTCTATTTCTCTCTCCAGTTCATTTTGCCTCCAGAAGTTCAAGAACATCTAACTAGAACTGATACAGAATGGATAATTTGTTCATTGGAAATGGGTGCATTATCTATGTAGCCTTACAGAATCACTTAATATCTAATGTGCAGATCATCCAGCAATGTTGATCATTCAGCAATGAAATAAACAAAATTAATGCTTCTCTTTCAAGGAGAATAAAATAAATAATTTTCTTAAAAATACATTTCCACTTCAATCAGAAATTCCAAATTCAATTGTTTATCCTAAGGGATTATTAGATAAAATGTTAAAAGATCCAAGTGGAATGTTAATTTGTTGCATGATTTCTAAAGTTACTAAATTGGATATATTCTAACTACTCAATCTAAGACTTGATTAACAAATTAGGAGAGAATAATTGCTGCATTGTGATTATATTTCAAAATAAGTTTAGTACCATTGATTCACTCAGAATAAAATCTTAAAAGTTTTACGTTGCATATTACCACGCATCATAAACCCATTGAAAAACATTTTTAAATATTACACGTAAATATTAACACTAACTCATAAAAGATTGAGAGATACATACTGAAATGTTTATGGAGTTTTGATTTCTTCGCTTTTTTACGGTCAATATATACTGCTTGCATAAAATATGAAACAAGATATGCTCAATAGTGTCAAATGCAACAGATTTACAAGCAAAACTGTTTTGTATTGTCACAGGATTTGAAAATGAGAATGTAATGAGTGACATTAGTGTAACTAGTTTCAAAGTAAGAATAAGGGGGGCAGAAGTCATATTCTGATACGTCATACAATTAAATTGGGAATAAATGGAAACAGAAGAGGTAGACAAGTCTTTCAGGAGTTTGAAGAAAAAAGGAAGAATTTGCTATAGCAAAGCAGGATGAAAGTTCAGGGCATGTATAGCTTTAAATTGGTAGAAACATCGGCATAGGTGGTGACTATAATTAAGAACAAGTCAAAAGACTGAAGAGATAAGAGAATGGTAATCCATCAATAAAATACGATTCCAAGAATTAGGATGCTGAAGCAACGAATGGAATGAGTAGGCTTGATCAGGGAGAGATACCTCATCCTCTGAGAATCCATAAATATAGGAAAGAAAAGGTAGATGCAGGTTAGTTCTTGTGTTTGGGAGTAAAAAATTGAATGGGAGTAACTTACTCAGTGAGATAGGTTTAAACCAAGTTATCTCCTGAGAATTCGATGTTCAACAGAGGGCTACAAGATAGGGATGATTGGGAAGAATCACTGAGGCAAAGGATGGAATTAAACACACAGAATCCTGGGAAAGTTCTGTAAGGGAAGATGGACTTGGAATCTCTGGATTTATTACATTACTAATCTGCATGTATACAAGTTTTTTTTTTTTTTTTTTTTAATTAAAACCAGTTAGCCACCAACATGAGGGGAAAGAATGGTAAACTGTGTTTGGTCCAGAGTAGGAGAGGGCTCAGTGACTATAACATGAATTATTGTACATGCTTCCAGGTGGGAAAGAGTTCTGGGTGAGCAGTGTTGTAGTCCTGCCTAGAAAGACAATACTAGTGACAGGTTCCCAGATCCAGAACTAAGGTATTAGATGGATTGTCTCCACAGATATTTAATTGTCCTTAAATTTTGCCAGAATGTTATTTCGGAGAGAAAACCTACCAGTCAGATCTCAGGTCATCTGGACATTAAAGATGAAGCAATGAGGATGAGACCTGCCTAAAATAAACGTGAGCTTTCATACAAAAATGCAAAAAAAAAAGTTCCAGAAACAGCTTGGAAAGCCAAATTTCCTCTGTTCTCAGAAGGTTCGAATGAGTGAACAATAGCATAGGAAAATACTATCAGATATCAAATTCTTTTATTATGCTAAAATGTTTAAAATGGGTAATGTAGTGCACCTGCAAATGCAGACATACACACACATATGAATGAAAATCTTAGTGGCAAGAGATGGCTTTACTAGCTCTTCTGAATATTCTCTAGTATCAAATGTTTCAAGCTTAATTAAGCATATTGATTTTAAAAGTAGATTTTTGCCAACATTGAGTCATGAACTTCATATAAATTATTTAAAAAATGAAATCATTTGAATATTAAACTATCAGCTGATGCACTTCATTTATGATAAAAAAGCCTTCTTTCTACTACTATAAAATTATTGCTTAATTATGCTTCATTGTTAATATATTTATCATTCATTTTATGTTTCTGTTAAAATAAGATCTACTTCATTTATTTGAGATACTGTTTTGCAATTTTGTACTTTAAGATCAATGCCAAAGGTTTTTGCTAGTATATCTTTTAAAATGTTATATGATTAAATCAGTATTCTCCTAGAACATGGTGGTATGGAAGCACTACACTGAAACTAATCAATTTTTTGGTTTCCTAAGAAAGAAAATGTTTAACTTAGCCATAAATTAAGTGAGAAGTATTAATCCATAGTCTGTATTTCTTTACCAGCAAGAAAAAAAGTTTCAAATGAATAAAGTATGCATTGTGATATATGACACCCCAAAGTATTTCTGTATTATATTTGCTATAGTAAATGTTCTTCAGCTTTTTTAATGAGGCACAGAAATGAGCCTCAGTGTTTAAGGATGCAACACATTGGATAGTTTTAGGGAACAAATAATTAGCCTTTTGGAAGTGTGTGTTCATTTTACACAGCAATCTGTTCCTTCATCTCCTCCTCCTTCCTGTTTTGAAGGCAATCGTGTGTGTTACGTGCACCATCTGCAGCCTCACTGACAGGTGCAGGGTCAGTATTATCCTTCCAAGCATGGCGTTTAACACAAGCTGGAAATTTCACCAGGCAATTTAGGAGATTTTGAAACCAACCAAAAACCAACAGCCCATTTTTCCAGTAGACATGAACATTGGTAGGAAATACTTGGTATTGTACTTTCCAAATAGTCATATAAGTTTACCTGGTTTGGGACATTATCTAATGATAGACATATATAATAATTTATCTTTGTATTGCACATAGATTAGAAATAATATAAAACAAAACTTAGCAGTGTGTCATAGATTTATTAACAGCAATTTCTTGATTATATTTCTATGATTAGATTTACATGAGCATTTTACTATCTGTCTGGTAAAGTCCATTTAGTCCTCACTCATTAGAACCACTGTATCCTGACATTTTAGGACAGGAATAGTCCTGCTGAGCCTATTTAGAAGTGTCAACAGTAAGGATAATTAGTCAAACATTAAAATATTTTTTAAAATGCTTCTAGGAGCACAAAGGAAAAAAAAGGACATGTCACACTGTACCCTATAAACATGTATTATTGTTAATAAGTATTCTTAATAAAATATAAACAAATATTTGGTAGTTCCAAATGGAAACTGCTCTCTCTCTTTGGTGTGATATAATACACTACTATAATTCACATATATGATGAATAAAATCAACATGTGTGAGTTATCCAAGGTGACTAAATATATTTTAAAGTACTTTAATACATTTTAATTTATCTCTTTTATTTTTTAAGTAGCTGAAAGAGAGACAGATAGAAAGGCCGACAGAAATTTCCCATGTGCTGGTTCACTCCCCTAAGTGCCCACAACAACTAGGACTAGGCCAGGCTAAAATCAGGAGCCATGTTTTACATGTGAGTGGCAGGGATTCAACTACTTGAGCCATCATCCACTGCCTCCCAAGCTGCACATTATCAAGAAACTGGAGTCCGGAGCCAGTGCAAGGTTTCACACCAAGGTACTCTGACACAGGGTGTGGGAATCTTAATGGCTAGACCAAATGTTCACCCTTAAATTTAATTTTTAATATCAATTCAGTCAACTTTATTGAAATCTACAGATTTCCTATCTTTTGTTGACCTGCAGGCCCAGCCCTACTCTAGTGTCTTGGATTCATCCTGAACTTCCAGAGTGGCATTGACTTGGTGAATTTATTCTGATTTATTATTTTCTGTTCACAACCATTTAGTCATCAAAAATAAAATAGATCTATCTTACAGCATATTTTTATATTAATGATTTTTGAGGTGAGACATTAAAATGTGAAAGACAGCCCAATTATTTTAAAATTAGAAATAGTTATAAAAATAAAATCTAAAATAACTTGTTGCCCATCCATAGAGAGCAGACCTGATAAATTATTCTAGAGCCATATCATGGAATACTAGTCATTAATTAATAAATAATATATAATATAGGAGATATATAAAATATCTAGCTAACTATATGCCTTTTGTTCTTCATTCTGTTGATGTGATTTATGATGTTTTTGATTTGCAAATGTTGGACCACTATTGCATCTCTGGGATAAATCCCACTTAATCGTGATGTATAATCTTTTTTATGTGGTTTTGGATTAGGTTTGCCAGTATTTTGTTGAGAATGTTTACATCTATGTTCATCAAGGAATGTAGGTCAGCATCTAGAGGAATACACAATAAAGAATAGTGATTATCTCTGGTAAGGAGGTCTGGGCAGAAGCAAAATTAAGATGACATAACTGTATTCCTATGACCAGCAATGTATGTCCAGGTAGGAGATTTAAGCTCAATCCCATCTATTCTCAAAAGGTACTTAGTCTCCATAGAATCAAATAAAAATAATTTCAAAATAATTTGGCATGCTTGATTTAACAAATTTAAAAATGATAAAATGAAATTAGGACAGGAAACTTGATTCTACCACTCATTATATACTGATCAAGACATCTTATTTGGATAATGCTTTGATGAATTCTGTCAATATTTCTTATGTTACTTCCAATTTGGGGGGCATCTATTAAAATTACCTCCCCATTATCAACAGATTCCTTCTTCAGATGTGAAATGGCTTCTAATATAACTAAAAGCATCATATGTGGAATATTACAGTATTCTGTTTATTTTGGAATATTTTTTCGATTTTAATTTCTATATATTATCTATCACTAGTACAGTGATATTCTGTTACTATGTATCACTACTATATATTAACATATTTCCTTCACTTCATTACCAAGGAAATTTCAGACTTACCTTGAATACCAATTCTTGTTTCAGTACTATTTTTTTTAAAGCTATTTCTTTTTTTTTTATTTTTTTTTATTTTTGACAGGTGGAGTTACAGACAGTGAGAGAGAGAGAGAGACAGAGAGAAAGGTCTTCCTTCCGTTGGTTCACCCCCAAATAATTACTATGGCCGGCTCTATGCTAATCCGAAGCCAGGAGCCAGGTGCTTCTCCTGGTCTCCCATGCGGGTGCAGGGGCCCAAGCACCTGGGCCATCCTCCACTGCCTTCCCGGGCCACAGCGGAGAGCTGGACTGGAAGAGGAGCAACTGGGACAGAATCCGGCACCCATATGGGATGCCAGTGTCACAGGTGGAGGATTAACCTAGTGAGCCACGGCGCCGGCCCTCAGTACTGTTAAAATCACTTTTCTGTCCATGTATTTCCATGCTAATTTGTGTCTGTTATACTATACTCTCCTTCAATGTAAGTTCATTTTTTCATATATAGTTATTTTATTAATCTTTGTAATTCCATATGGAATCAAAGTTTATCAAATAATTCTAGGATAAATTTGACCCAATTAATATGCAGTAGTAGTAGTCCCTTAATTCTGTATTAGCAATGAATCATGTATATTATATGTAGATGATATAAGCAACTTTAAAATTTTCATTTATTTTCAAAATTCTAGGTGTGGTTCTATGGTGAATGGACTGTGAGACCTAGAACAGAAAGCAGTCTTCATGTCTATTCCTTTATCTCACTTTTCAGTGTTTCATGGGACCATGTTTTATTATCATTTTTTCTGGTTTCCTTGTAGCTGCAAAAATAAAACCAAGTCAAATATTTACAGATGACTGAAAACAACCACTTCCAGGCAACACTGGTTCTAGAAGTAATTTGTTAAGATTACCATATTATGATTTTTTAAATGAACTCTCATCAGAAATATTGTCAATAGTTGTGATACAATTTACATTTGTATGTAGAATAGCATTCCCCTCCTCCATGATATAGCATAAAATGAAAATGCATAATCATTTTAAAGAGTGTCTCCGAAAGTAAAGAAGGCATTTTGAGATGCTTTGCCCTCATATTCGAATATGATGTTGTCCTTTATTTATGAATGAAATCATTTTAGATTCATCTTGAAGATTTTTTTTTGCATTTGCAATTTAAGGCTGCAACCACATAACCAAAATTGGTTTAAGCTTTACAAAAATAGTCAAAAATATCATGTAAAGGAAGAATACATTTCATCAAACATCACCCCTATATCCTGTTTTTAATTAAGCTCTGTAAGGATACATCTTAAATGTGATGTCAAAATAATGCATTCATATTCTAAATCACAATTTTGCAAATAATAAAAATGACAACAATAATAGCTAAATTTATTGAGCAGTGTGCTACAAGCTTTGTAGCCTTTATATATATATATATATTTTTTTTTTTTTTTTTTGACAGGCAGAGTTAGTGCGAGAGAGAGAGAGAGAGAGAGGTTTTCCTTTCGTTGGTTCACTCCCCAAATGGCTGCTACAGCCGGAGCTGCACCGATCCGAACCCAGGAGCCGGGTACTTCCTCCCGGTCTCCCATGCGGGTGCAGGGCCCAAGCACTTGGGCCATCCTCCACTGCCTTCCCAGGCCACAGCAGAGAGCTGGACTGGAAGAGGAACAACTGGGACAGAATCCGGCACCCCCAACTGGGACTAGAACCCCGGGTGCTGGCACCACAGGCGGAGGATTAGCCAAGTGAGCCACAGCACCAGCCATAGCTTTTATCTTATTTCTACCTAATAACCTAATGTGATATTTTTCTCTGTAGTGATGGCAGTATGGCATCAGGACTCCTTTACAAACTTACATATTATTGAGGACCTCAAAGAGGTTTTGTTTGCATGGGTAATATCAGTCAATATTTATTAAATTAGAAGTTAAAATAAATATTAAAATATGGATTCACTTAAAATAATAAAAATAAACCCTTTACATATTAGTGAAGTGCTTTATGAATAAATTTCCCCCAAGTTAGTGAAAATTAGATATCACTATACCCTAATTAGAATAGCTATTATCAAACAGACAAAAAGTAACAAATGTTGGTGAGGATGCAGAGAAAGGAGTGTCTTTACATTGTTGATAGGAATGCAAATTAGTGCATCCACTATGGAAAACAGTATGGGGGTTCATTAAAAATTTAGAAATAGAACTACTATGCAATTCAGCATTCCCAGAGGAAATGAAATCAATAGAATGAAGAAATAACTGCACTGCTATTTTTATTGCATCACCATTCATAACAGACAAGAAATGGAATCAACCTAGATTCCCATCAATGGATGAATGGGTAAACAAAAAGTGGTATATATACAGAGTAGAATATTATTCAGCCATAAAAAGATGAAATCCTGTCACTTGAATCAGAGTGTAGAGAATGAGAAGACATCATGTTAAATGAAGTTAACAGTCACACAAAGACAAATGCCATGTTTTCATTCATATGTGAAATCTAAAAAAAATCTATCTTATAGAAAAGAGTGGAACAATGATCAGTAGAGACTAGAAAGGTGAGGTGGAGGGGAGATTGAAACAGGTTGGATGAGGGGCACCAAAGCATAGTTATATGGGAGACATTAGTTCTTGTATTTCACAGCCTAGAAAGGTAGATATAGTCTATAACACTCTATACTCTACATTTATTTTTAAAGATTTATTTATTTATTTGAAAGGCAGAGTTACAGAGAGAGAGGGAGAGAGAGAGAGAGTGTGTGTGTGTGTAAGAGAGGGAGAGAGAAAGAGAGAGATGGATCATTCCCAAACGGTAACAATGGCCAGACTGAAGCCAACAGCCAGGAGCTTCTTCCAGGTCTTCCATGTGGATGTGGGGGCCCAAGCACTTGAGCCCTCTTCTGCGGCTTTCCCAGGAGCATTAGCAGGGAGCTGGATCAAAAGTGGAGCACCCAGGACTCAGACCACAGCCCATATGGGAGGTTGGCATCACAGGCGAACGCTTAACCTACCACATCACAATGCTGGCCCCATAATATATTTAACAATAACTGGAAATGAAGTGCACAAAGGTTTGCAAAAACATGCAGATGATTAATGTTTGAGAAGATGGTAATGCTAATTACCCCAACTTTAACACTATACATTGTATATATGCACTATTATACTGTACTCCATAAATATGTACAAGTATTATGTTTCAAAATGTAGTGAAAATAATGATATTTAAATATTTTTGCAAGTCTTTTGAATTTTTAGCTTGATAGGGGATATCTGGGCTCTCATATCTGCTGTGTGTCTAATTTGTTGCAATTCCACATTTCATGTGGCCTTTGGAAAACTACACAGTACAGTCATGAGAAAAATGAGAGGAAGAAGGCAATTAACAACTTAGTATTACTGTGAAATATTTTAGACTTCTCCAGACCACCTGAAAGTATTTCTTTGGGCCTGGGAATTTCCCATGGGAAATATGGAGAATTGCTACCTTGATAGGTTAGGTAGTGAATCTCTCTCAGCTTTATGCTTCAGTTGGTGAATTGATTTGTGAATTTTCTATGCACTAAATCCCAGGTAGTTCTTCAATTTTGTGACGATCTGGAATTAGATGTGATATAAGGAATCTGTAGAAGAAGACTAGGTATTATGGGCACAATTTGCTTATGCAATTTATATATAATGTCTGTATTAATTCGGGTATCTGCAATCAGCTTAATGCCATTATTCTTGTATCACCAACTTTATAATGTCCCTCTTATGAAGTGGTGTGCTCTGCCATGATGATGATGATATTTTGTTCACAACCTAACACATATAAAATGCTTGTGTATCGTTCTATAGCATGCATACCAGGATAGCTTAAATTAGGATGTGCTGGGGCCCATGCTGTGGCCTAGCAGGTCAAGTCACCACCTTCAGTGCCAGCATCCCATATGGGCACCTGTTGGAGTCCTGGCTGCTCCACTTCTGATCCAGCTCTCTGCTATGGCCTGGGAAAGCAGTAGAAGATGGCCCAAGTCCTTGGGGCCCTGCACTCATGTGGGAGACCTGGAAGAAGCTCCTGGCTCCTGGCTACAGATTGGCACAGCTCCGGCTGTTGTGGCCAGTTGGAGAGTGAGCCACTGGATGGAAGACTTCTCTCTCTCTCCCTTGCCTCTCTGTAACTCTGCCTTTCAAATAAATAAATAAATCTTAAAAAAAAAAAAAAAAAAAAACAGGATGTGCCAGGTAATTCAATGTTCAGGAAATAAAAGCTAGACTTAAATTCCAAATTATACAATCACTGATTCCCAATCATTAATTTATTTTAAATTTAACCCATATTATTGGGCATATAATTCATGATTATTATCGTTACAGGTAAAATACATTTCTAGTTAAAGAAAGTCACATTCTTTATATATAAATAACATATGTATATATTCTTTATATATATGAATTTAAGATGGGGCCAGACATTTAGCTTAGATTTAAGGAAACACATAAAGTGAAAGGCTAGAAAATGATATCCCTTGTAAATGGAAACTGAAAATAAGATGTGACCATAGTCATTTCAGATAAAACATACTTTCAGGCCAAAGCTATTTCAAGAGAAAAAGAAGAACGTCAAAGCGTGGGCACTGTGATGCAGTGGGTTTAGTCACTATTTACATCATTGGCATCCCATATTGGAGTGCCAGTTCCAGCCCCAGCTATTCTGCTTACAATACAGCTTCCTGATAACGCACCTGGGAAAGCAGTAGATGAAGTCCCAAGTACTTGGGTCCCTACTGTCCACGTGGGATACTCAGAGTTCCTGGCTCCTGGCTTCAGCCTGGCTTAGAACTAACTGTTGCGGGCATTTGGGGATTGAAGCAGCAGATGGAAGATTGCTCTCTCTCTCTCTCTCTCCCTCTGTCACTTTGCCCTTTGACTAAACATATAATAAAACTCTTTTTAAACAGAAGAAAATTATTTAGTGATATAAGGAACAATCTATCAGAAAAAGTTAAAAATTATACGTATACCAAATATAAGTGCTCTGAAATATATGAAGCAAAAATTGACGGAACTAAATGGAGAAATAGGATTACAGTAATAGCAGGAGACCTTGATACTCCATTGTGATTTGTGGAGAGAGCAAAAAGATGAATAAAATAATAGAAATTGGAGAACACTGTGGACCAAGGGACATGAACAGACATTTACTGAACACTTCAACAAATAATAACAGGAAACATGTTGTAACAAACAAAAAGTAATGAATGTAATACACAACATTAAAATAACAAAGAAGAGAAATCACACAATAATCTCATCTGATACATAAAAATCATTTGACAAAATTCCACCCACTTTCATGATAGAAACAGTCAGCAAACTAGGAATGGGAAAAAAAAAAAAAACTACCTAAACACAGTAAAAAGCCATCTGTGAAAAGTCTCCAACTAACATCACACTTGATGGTAAGAGACTGAAAGCTTTCCTTCTGAGATCAGGAACAAGGAGAGGATGCTGCTGTTACCACTCTATTCAGTACTCTATTGGAGGCCCTCACCAGAGCAATTAGACAAGAAAAGAAATGAGTCATCCAGATTGGAAAGGAAGACTTAAAACTGTCTCTGCTCACAGATTATCTTACAAGAATACTGCAAAAAGTTAATGGATTGAATCTGAGATCAAAGTGCTATTTACAGCGAGTGTCATTCTAGGAGTCTCCTGCGTGGCCTGCTTCCCATGTTGGACATTCTCTCCTTTTTAATTCTATTATTATTACCAGGCACCTGATGTTATTTATATGATCACTTTTACACTTAAATCTACCTATATGTTGAGTTTAGCATTTAATATAATTTTAACAATTAAGATGGCATTTATACCACTGATTTTAATAGTTTTGGAGTCCCATGGCAAGTGTTTAGGCTGTACTCTTAGAAGCAAGTCTGTGGGACTGAATGCAGAACTATACAGCTTTACAGTTATAGACTGCCTCCTCCCTCTCTTATTCCCTCTCTTATTTTTTACTGGGATCCTGGTCTGGCTGAAAGGCCCATGAGAGCATTTCAGGCATGGAAAGCCAAGACCCTGTGGCAAAAAATATCCTACATGAAGGATCTTTGTGAGACCTCAGTGGAAAGAAGGGGCCATAAAAAAAGAATGTGCTTTTCTCTGAAGGGAGGAGAGAACATCCACTTTGCTTATGGCCATGTCCAAATACTGATGGAGTCTATGGTCACAAAAGGCTTGCATAGCCTTGGCAGCCCATGGCAAGAGCCTCGGATGATCACTGACATCATAATTAAAGAGTGTCAATTGTTAAAGGAACAGCAGCAGTCACTGTGCACTTACTCCCCATGTAGGACCTCTGTCTTTAATGAGTTTTACTATGCAAATTAACTGCAAATCTTGTTCTCAAACTGTACTCTATATGTTGTGTGTGTGTGTGTGTGTGTGAGTGTGAGTGCAAACTGTTGAAATCTGTGCTTAACAAAGAGTTGGTCCTCTGTATATAAAATCAAACTAAAAATGAACCATAATGAGGAAGTGGATGGGAGAGAGGGAAGAAGGTGGGATGGGAGTCAGGGTTGGAGGGTAGGTATGGAGGAAAGAAGCACTATATTCCTAAAGTTGTACCTATAAAAATACATTCATTAAATAAAAGCTTTAAAAAAGTTCATGGAAAATGAAATAAAAAAGTAAGTTAATTTTGGTGTAAAGATGTCTTGAAATTCATGTATAGTTTTTTCATAACATGCATCATAAAGAAGACTTATTTTTTTGGAAGGCAGAGTAATAGAGAGGGACACACACACACACAGAGTGAGAGTGAGAGTGAGTGTGTGTGTGTGTGTGAGAGAGAGAGAGAGAGAGAGAGAGAGGTCTTCCATCAGCTGGTTTACTCCCCAAATGGCCACAACTGCCAGAGCTGGAGAAGGCTGAAGCAAGAGGACCAGGACTCCATCGAGGATGCAGGGCCCCAAGTACTTGGGCCATCTGCTGCTGCTGCTTTCTCAGGCGCATTAGAGGGAGTTGAATTGGACGTGAAGCAGAGACTTGAGCTGGCACTCTGATATGGGATGTCTTTGTCAGAGGTGGTGGCTGTGCCACAATGCCAGTCCCTATAATATAGATTATTCATGAATATTTTGAAGACCTGTCATCTATGCAAACATATACCACCAAGAAATTACTGAGACTAGTTGAATATTTCCAGCAAGGTTCCAGGATACAAAAGAAACATTCAAAAAAATCAATTGTGTTCTACAGAGTGACCATGATCAATAAAAATCAATTAAGAAAAAATTCCATTTACAAGATGGGTATTTGTTGCAGTGGTAAACGTGCCACTTGAATTGCCCATATCCCATATCTGAACAGTGCCTGGGTTCAATTCGTGGTTTTGTTCCCAACCCCAGCTTCCTGCTAATGTGCACTCTGGAAGGTAGCAGGTGGTGTCTCAGGAGTTGGGTCCCTGCCCCTGACCGGAGACCTCGATTGAGTTCTCAGGTCCTGGTTACAGCTCGCATCTGGGGAATGAACCAGCAGATAGGAGATCTTCTGTGTTCCTACCTCTCTCTCACTGTGTCAAGTAAATAAATGAATAAATGATTTTCTTCTTTAAAGTAGCATCAAATATTTAAAAAATCTTAGGAATAAATTTTAACTTCCTTCTCCTAAGGAAGTAAAAGACTTGTACTTTGAAAACTACACAATGTTTCTGAAAGAAATCACAGAATATACAAATTAATGGGAAGATATTCCAATTGTGAATTAGAAAAGTTAATACTGTTAAAATCTCTATCAAAATCCCAATTCATTTTTGCAGAAATAGAGCAAGTCCTAATTTTCCTGTGGAATTTCAAGGCTCTCTGAAAATACAATATAACCTTGAAAAAAATCCTGATTTCATATTTCTTAATTTCAAAACAAGACAATGTGTTACTGACATAAAGACAAATATATATACCAATAGAACCAAATATACCCTCACACATATGGTCAAATGAACATATTTGCCAAGAACACACAATAAAGAGATGATAGTCTCTTCACAAAGAGGTTGAGAAAACTTGGTACCCATGTGCAAAAGCAGAATGTTGGAATGTTACACCATACACAAAAAAGAACACAAAATGGATGCAAAACGTCAATATAAAACCTAAAACTGTAAAAGTCTTAAAAGAAAATATAGTGGCAAAGCTTCCAGATATGGAATTTAGCAATGATTTCTGTTATATGACATCAAAACCACAGGCAACAAAAGCAAAAAGAGATGGGATTATATTCTGTACTACTAAGGAAATAATCAGAGTGATAAGATAACCTACAGAATGAGAGAAAATACTTGCATATAACCTAACTGATAAAGCGTTAGCATTGAGAATATACAAGAAACTCGTTTAGCTCAAAAGCAATAGAATAAATCATCCAATTTATAAATGGGTGAAGGACTTGAATAGATAATTCTCCAAGAAAGATAGGCAGATGACCAACAAATATATGAAAAGACACTCGGGGAGGCATTTAGCATAGCAGCTAAGATGTGGCTAGGAATTCCCACATCCCACATTGGGAATGCTTGCGTACAAGTCACAGCCCTTCTCCCGATTCCAGATTCCTGCTAATGTGTACCCTGAATGGCACTAGGTGATGGTGCAAATAGTTGGGAACCTGATACCCATGGGTATCTCTGTCTTTGCCTTTCAAATAATAAACCTAAAATAAAAAAGATGTTCAATGTCACTAATAATGACAACTAGAAATCAAAACTGCAATCTCATATCACTTCACACCTATTAGAATGGACACTGTCAAAAGAATAGAAAATAAGCAAAGGTGAAGCTGGGGAGATATTGGAACCCTTGTGTGTTGTTGGTGGGAACAAAAGTGGTGAAGTAACTATGGAAACATTTATGGATATTCTTAAAAAAATGTAACTACCATACGATCCAGCAATTCTGGTTATTAAACTTGGAGAGAGATTAGCTCAACCATGATCGCTGCAGCATTATTAATGATAGCCAAAATGTGGAAGCAACTGAAATGTCCAGCAGTGGATGAATAGATAAACATGGTATATGCATACAATGCAACGTTATGCAATCTTAAAAAAAGAAGAAAATTCTAGCTGGCGCCGCGGCTCACTAGGCTAATCCTCCACCTTGCGGCACCGGCACCCCTTGTTCTAGTCCCGGTCGGGGCGCCGGATTCTGTCCAGGTTGCCCCTCTTCCAGGCCAGCTCTCTGCTGTGGCCAGGGAGTGCAGTGGAGGATGGCCCAAGTGCTTGGGCCCTGCACCCCATGGGAGACCAGGAGAAGCACCTGGCTCCTGCCATTGGATCAGCGCCGTGTGCCGGCTGCAGCGGCCATTGGAAGGTGAACCAACGGCAAAAGGAAGACCTTTCTCTCTGTCTCTCTCTCTCACTGTCCACTCTGCCTGTGGAAAAAGAAAAGAAAAGAAAAGAAAATTCTGCAAGATGGATGATCCTAAGCACATCATCTCTAGTTTAAAAAGCCATTCATAAAAGGGCAAATACCACATGATCCCACTTATATGAATATCTAAAGTAGTCAAAATGATAGAAAGTAGAAAGGAAGGTTCCAAGTACTGTAGCTTGGATAATTAATTTTTAATGGATACAGAGTTTCAGCTTTGAAAAAATTCTAGGTAGCTTTTGTATAACAATGTGAATACACTTAGCACTACTGAAATGTACACCTAAAATGCTTCAGATGGTAAATTCAACATGTTTTTACCACAACAAAAAACACTTCAAGCCTATAAACAAAAATGGAAAATGGTACACATTTAAAATATAATTTTTAAATATTTCTAGCTTTACTGACATATAAATTATTAAACACAATTGTATAAGTTTAAAGTAGGCAGCATGATGATTGGATATAATATATGAGTGTACTTAAAAATTTTATGGAAAATGTATAATATGAAAAAACTATGCATGGACTTCAAAATTGTTTTGCATCAAAATAAATGTATCTTTCTTTTTTTTAAAGATTTATTTATTTATTTGAAAGAGTTACACAGAGAGAGAAGAAAAGGCGGAGAGAGAGAATTCTTCCATCTGCTGCTTCACTCCCCAACTGGTTGTGGGGAGCAACTGAGACTAGACTAAGTTACTGGAATTAAGACTTATTCTATGCATCTGCTCTCCCACAATATGGCGCTGAGAGGGAGCAAACAACTTCTACGCAGCTGCCTCGCCAATTTGACTGATAAACTGCAGGAGTTGATCCTGCTCCTGATTGGAGGAGAGCAGCGTGTTCGGCGTGTGGGTAGCAGAGTTGGGATTGGTGAAAGAGGACTATAAAGGAGGAGAGAAACAACATGCATCAGGGAACATCTGAGGGAAACATCTGAGCAGCCCCCGAGAGAGCCGGCCGGCGGTGTGCCGCCCCTCCGCGGAGGCGGGGGGCCGGCAGCTAACCTGGGGCGGCGTCGTTCCTCCGCGAGTGAGAGAACGGCAGCTAACCCGGGAAGAGCCGAGCGGACAAAGAGAACAGCGCAGGGTCCAGTGTCATTCCTCCGCGAATGGGGGAGCGACACTGGTCACAATGGCCAGATCTGCGCCAATCCAAAGCCAGGAGCCAGGAGCTTCCTCTAGGTCTCCCATGCAGGTATAGGGGACCAAGGACTTGGGCCATCCTCCACTGATCTCCCAGGCCATAGCATAGAGCTGAATTGGAAGTGGAGCAGCCAGGACCTGAACCGGTGCCCATATGGGATGCCGGCACTGTAGGTGGTGGCTTTACCTGCCATGCCACAACACCAGCTCCATAAATGTATCTTTTCTACAAATTTTTTGAAGTACCCTCCATATATTTTGAAATGATTACCCCACAATCAAGTTATTTAACATATCTAATACTTCACCTAGTTATCATTTTTCCTCAAAAATAATTTAATGTAAAATATATAATTACTTGCTGCAAATTAGTAAAAAAAAAATCTGTAAGAACCACAGAAAAATGTAAAATGTAACAAAAGACTTTAGCAAACATTTCCTGGATGATTAAACATGGCCAATAAATTCATAAAAATATAAACAGTTACATCAGTAGTAAAAAAAAAAACTATACATATAATTTCACAACAGAATGTAAGACCTAGATAAAAGTCTAGCAATGCCTTACATTGTCAACAGTATTGTTCATCAGAAATTCTCATAAATACACATATTTAAAACTGTTAGAATATCTGCTATTCCAATCTTAGTTTTCTATAATCTAGGCAAGTGTTTGCACAATTGCACAAAGGAAAAATTAAAAATTTCCAGAAAAGCTTAATTTTTAAGTAACAAATAATCTATATCAATGCATATGACTTTCAACAGCAGAATAGATAAATGCATTGAGGTATGTGCACTGCATTGAATACTAAAAATGCTTTTTTAAAAATGAATGAGCAGGTGCCTATGCTGTGGTACAGCAGATTAAGTCACTGCCTGCAGCATGGGCATCCCATATGGGTGGCGGTTCCAGTCCTAGCTGCTCCTCTTCTAATGCAGCTCTTTTCTAATGTGCCTGGGAAGATAGCCCAAGTCACTCAATCCTTGCAACCTAATTGGGAGATCCAGAAGAAGCTCTTGACACTTGGCTTTGACCTGGCCCAGCCCTGGCCATTGCGGCCATTTGGGGAATGAACCTGGGGGTGGAAGATCTCTCTCTCTGTCTCTCCCTCTGTCTCTCTGTAACTCTGCCTTTCAAATAAATACATAAATCTTAAAAAAAGTATGAATGAGCAACAACTGCAAATCAAAATGATTATTAATTTTAAGGAAATTTACAGAAAAGTATGCACATCCATTCAATTATAGGTTCAAACCTTCTAAAACTAATGACATATTACAAAAGTATAAAATAAAATAAATAATTTAAAAATAATTTTGGATAGTGGTTTCCTCTACAGCATGAAAACAAAACAATGTGAAATTTCAAAAATAATTGAACTTACTCAATTTCTTAAGCTATTTGATGGATATCCATATATAATTACATATGTAATTCACTAAGTAAATTTCTAGAAAATATACATTTTCATATAGAATATATTTTTCTAGAAATTCATCAACTTAATAGTGTTACATACAGTGCACTGCCACTTAGCATTTGTTGTCCTCATGGGGAAAGTTGGCAGGTGGGTATGTGTTTACCCTGCTGCTAAGGTACCTCTGGATTTGAATCTGTTATACCGCATGACACTAAAAGTCCATTGACTCTGCAGCTGATTTCTCCTTACTAGCATTCCATAGCTACGGTGGACTCCTCTTCCTCGTTCTCTCAGGCATGCAAGCAGCTGTGGGTCTCTTCTCTGTGCAGAAGGGCTTGCCACTCTTTGGAATGTAGTTCCTATAAATTGTTTTTTTGTCAGTTCTCTAGTTCTGAGTATGAGGGCAACATACACCTGTGACTTTCCACATCTAAGCTAGCACTAGGGTCTGCCCATTCTGAAATTTCAAATTTATATTTATTCCTTGCCAGTCAGACATGTAAGAGGGAAGTATTTAAGTATGTGCCTTTACACTTGTCTTTAAAATCTTCCATTATGTTAATATGGTCTGGATATTTTCAAGTTGATATGAAAACATGATTTTCATCCCCTTGGGGAAATAAGCTCTATTTTTTTAATCTATAAAATGGCTACTAATATATGCTATTGTACACTTAAGTGTTTATGACTTTGTTTTCTTATGTTTTTCAAGTATAGCTAAAATAACTTTCTGATTTGGCAAATATTATGACATCATTTTTGGAAAATTATTTTTATCATGTTCTTACTTTTGAATGCCTATCAGTGCACTATTACATCCTTGATTCAAATATATTTTTAATTATTTTACAACATTATTTTGCTTAAAAATTATTTATTCATTTATTATTTGAGAGGAAGATAGAAACACAAACAGAGAGAGCTCCCATCTTCTGTCTTACTCTCCAAATACCCACAACAGTCACAGCTGGGCCAGGCAGGAGACAGAGCCAGGAAGTCAATCCCAGTTTCCCAAGTGGTTGGCAAAGGACCCAAGTACTTGTGCTATCTCCAATGGACGCCCAGGGCATATATCAGCAGGGAGCTAGAACTGGGAGCAAAGCTAGGACTCCAATCTGGGCACTCCAATATGGGATACAGGCATCACAGAAGCATCTTAACTGTTAGACCAAACTCTAGACCCCAATGTTTCATTTGGGGGGGCTTAGTCTTTCTGTTATCATTTAATATCATTGCATATCCTTATTTCACTGTAGGTTTCCTGTGCAATGGAATAATTTAAAATTTATGTTTGTCATTGCTGTTGCATAATTTTACTGTAATGTAATGTCTAATGTAGAATTTTCCCCTACTAACCCTCCAAAAGTACTATCAATCTAAAGTTTTGATCTCTATTTGTATTCAATCCTGGGAAAGCTTTTAACATTATTTCCTCAAAAATTGTGTGTTTTTTAAAGATTTATTTATTTAAAAGACAGAGAGAGGGGGAGAGACAGAGAGATAAAGAGATTTTTCCATCTGTTGGTTCACATGCCAAATGGCTGCAATCACTGTCATTGGGCTGGGCTGGGGTTAAGAGCTTGGAATCCTATCTGGGTCTCCCACATGGGGTAGGAGCCCAAGTACTTGGTCCATCTTCTACTATCTCCCCAAGCACATTCACAGAGAGCATGGTCGAAAGTGGAGCAGCCAGAATGCAGACCAGCACTCTGATACATGATGCCAACATTCCAGGCAGCACCTTAGCCCACTGCACCACAACACCGGCCACAGTTATCTTTATTCATCTAACTTTTTGTAGTTGATATTTTTTTTCTGAAATTTTAATTTATTTTCATTTTATTTGAAAGGGGTGAGAGAGAGATTGAGGGAAGTAGGGGAAGGAAGGAGGGAGGGAGAAGGGAAAGTGAGAAAGAGATCTTCCATCCACTGTTCACTCTCCAACTGTTTGCAACAGCCAGGCCTGGACCAGACCAAAGCCAGGAGCTGGAACTCTATCCTGGTCTCCCATGCAGGTGGCAGTGACCCAAGTACTTGAACTATCACCTGCTGCTTCCCAGGATGTATGTAAGTATGAAGCTGGCTCAGAAGCAGAGAAGCTAGGATTTAAACCAGGCACTTTGGGGTGGAATGCAGGCATCTCAAACAGTGAATTATCTGCTGTGTCACATATTTGTTCCATAATTGTACTTCAAGTTACTAAAATATTTGGTCCGAGAACTCATAGTCCCTGGTAGTGTCAGGTGTTCTACTACATATTAGGACAAATTCAAGGTCAAGATCAAGGTCTTAGAAGAAATCTCCGAGTGAATTTAAAGAGATAGAATTAATGGAAAACCCAAAGTACTGTAGGTCACTCTCAATTGGTGCCATTCAACAAAGTGACTTCTTGGACAAGTAGTGCAGTTAAACTCTTCAGAAAAATGTAGCATTTGGAGAAGATGCTACCTCTAGATTATAATCCACTGGCCTTTAGACTTGGACTGTAAGCACACAGAGAAGAGCCTTAAGTGCTTGATCATGCTGCATCTGGTATTTTAAACTCCACATCTTTGTAGAAGTTTTGTTTTGTACTGTTATTTCTGTTATTTTCTACACTGGTGGTTTGTTCTATTGTTGCAGAATTCTTCGGTGAGGGGCTTGTGTCTGCTTTTTTGGAGGTAGCAAGACACATAGCAAAACTTAACATCTTCCTTCTATTTTGTCCCTTTATTGCTATCTCCAGCTACTCTGCTCCAAGCTGCAGTATACCTGGCAACCACACACATCGTTCAAGGGTGTCGGGTAATCTCCAGGGGTTTCCCAACTTTGTTGTTATTTTTGTTCAAGTCAATGCTACCTTTCCTTCTCTATACTGTGCCTGTGATTGAGTGTGGGGACGTGTGCTGGCATGCTCTAAAGTGAATTCCAGTGAGTCACACCCTTGTATAATTCTCTGTCCTCAAGCTGAAGGCACAAATTGTGACTTGATTCTAATCAATAGAATATGATACATAGGACTCCTGTTATGAGGAGGAGGAGGAGGAGCAAGAGAGGGAGGGAGGGAGGAAGGGAGAGAAGGAGGGAGGGAGGGAGGGAGAGGGAAAGGGAGAGGGAGGGAGAGAGAGAGAAAGACAGAGAGGAATTTCTAGCCAACATCCAATAAACCGCTGGGGACCTAGGTTATTCAGATACAAACAAATGATTTCCGTCAACATCTGAATAAGCTTGAACACAGATTCTTCCCTAATTAAGCTTCCAGTAATAATGCAACTGGTCAATATCTTGATTACAGCCTGAGCAGAAGACTGTAAAGCTATGCTCAAATCTTGGCCTACAGAAACAGTGAGACAATATATGCATGTTGTATTAAGCCATTGAGTCTGTGATAATTTCCTATGCAACAGCAGAAATCTAAAACAATAGGGAATGGGGCTGGGCATAACAACAGACTGGATTAAGTTATGGCTTAGAATGCCTGCATCCCGTAAAAAAGTGCCTGGAATCAATTCAACTTGGGCTTCTGATCCAGCTTCTTGTTAATGTGCACCCTGTCTATGATGGCTCAAGTATTTGGTTTCTTGCCACACACATGGTAGAGGTAGGTGGAGTACCTGGGTCCTTGCTTCAACCTGGTCCAGCCCTGGTTGTTGAATGCATTTGGGGAAGGAAACAAAAAATGGAAGATCTCTCTCTCCTTTTCTCTTTCTGTCATTTTTTCAAATAATAAATAAATAAATAAATAATTCTTTAAAACATCAGGGAATTACCTAAGCTAACTCTAGAACTTGATAGGAACAAGAAGTTGGCAGTGGGTAAAAGAGTAAGAACTGTGTGTATTTTTATCATGTTGCAATGTCAGTATAATTTGGAAGATGGAACTGCCACAGTTAACTAAAGGTCATCAACTGTAAAATATTTAGGATCACAAAACATATTTCAGATATATTTTCTCAAACTCAATTGTATAGCTAAGATCCATTATAGATGGTTAAGGATGACTATCAATATTTCTAATGTTCCACTTCTCTCTATAATGTCAAATAAAATGGATTAACCGAAGTGTTATCTATACTAATGTTCAATAAATTAACACTCATTCATTTTAACAGGAAATTTCCCCAGCTGACACATAAATTTATGATATGTCTGAAATCATGATTTTTATTGAAATTTACTATCTTTAAAATAAAACTAATTTGAGATTGTTACAGAAGTAATATATCAGCCTAATAGAAACTAGTCATAGCTTATCAGAACTGATTACAATGTTGGCATTATAGCTTTTTTGTCCATAATCCTGTCTTTTTAAAAAAGAATTTATTTTTGGAGTAGTTTTAGGTTCATATTAGAGGAAGTTGCAGAGATTTCCTGTATACTCCTTACTAGCAGGTGGACATTTGATTCATTAGGGACAACAGCTGTCCTTTAAGGACAATAGATTGTTCACGTTTGCAAACATCTCACTCATAAAAAAAGAAGAGTTGGGACATCAAAACTCATGCCAAGATGCTCACCTAGAGGTAAATGCTCACCTAGGAGTAACCATCAGCCATACCTTATCATATCCAAACTTTGCTAATCTCAGTCGATTTCCTGCCTTGTTAGAGTCATCTTAAACCATTTTTAGATTATAGAATGCTACATTCTTTCCTGATATCCCATTCTACTATAATATTAAGTTTCTGTCAAGGTAGCATCTTCCTTTACTGAAGTGAATCCAATTAAATTTGCTTTCCTTGTTTAAAGGATTTCATGTGGCCTTGTGGGAAACTCATAGTTGAACAACTACTGAATCTGCACCTGGGTGGTGGGGTCAAATTAAAGTATTTGGGGACATTTCTATTACACTTATAGAAAATGTTGGTAAGTCAATGTCCTAATAGTGATCATTTAATGTCGATTCCCTTCTGTGTCTATTACTGATATAATTTGTGATATATTTCCAAAACCAGTAGGAAATTAAGATTACCATTGATCTTTTACAAGCTCTATAGCTTTGTATTTCCACAGCATCATATAGTAGGAATCATACATTATACAGCCTTTAAAGTTTGGCTACTTCCATTTTGAAATATGCACTTATATTTCCTCATTTTTCTTCATAGATTGATACTGATTTTTTTTAGCATTTAATAATATTCTATAAGTTACACGTACTACAGTTTACTATAGTTTATTTATCCATTCACCTACTATAGCACATCTCAGTTACTTCTAAGTTTTACCAAAATTTTGGCTTTTGGTTTTAACATTTGTTAACAACTTTATTACTGAATCTGCTATAAATATCTGTGAGCATGTAAGTTTCTCCACACATTTGAACAAATGCCTAGGAGAGATTCTTCAGTAGCATGGCAATAATACATTCAATTTTGTAAGAAACTGTCAAAAATCTGAGAAAGTGGCGCTTCCATTTTGCATTCCCACCTATTATGAAGGAGTGTTTCTGTTATTCTACACACTTACCATCATCTAGTATAATCAGTTTTCAGATTTGGGATATTCTTACAGGTTTGTAATTATTATAACATTATTGTTTTAACACATTTCTGTACTGGCATATGATGTGGTACTTCTTTTTCATATATTTATTTGCTTTCTCTATATATTCTTTGATGAAGTATCTGTTCAAATCTTCAGACTATTTTTAAAATCAGGTAGCTTGTTTTTCTATTGTTGAGTTTGAAGAGTTCTATGTATATTTTAAGTAACATTCCTTTATCAGAAATGCCTTTTGCAAAATTTTCTCACAATCTGTGGCTTGTATTCTGATTCTCTTGACAGTGTCTTTTGGAGACAAGAAATCTTTAATTTTCCTAAATCCAGTTGAACTGTTACATTTTAATGGGTGTCACAAGTGTTTTATCTAAAAAGTTATTACCATATCCAAGGTCAACTAGGTTTTCTTTTATGTTATCTCCTAGGAGTTCTATAGTTTGGCATTTTACATTTATGTCTGCTATCTACTTTGATTTGATTTTTGTGAAGCATAAAATAAATGTGTCTAAATCTATTTTATTTTATTTATGTTCAATTGTTCCAGTACCATATGTTGAAATTACTATCTTCTGTTGTATTACCTTTGCATTTTCATGAAAGACCAGTTGATAAAATTTATTTTGAGCCTATTTTGAGGCTGTCTCTTCTGTTCCTTTGAGCTAATTGTGTATTTTTTCATCAGCTCCACACTGTCTTCATTATTGTAGTTTCCTAATGTAGTTTGAAATCAGAAATTGTCAGCCTTATTAATTTATCCTTCTCACTCAAATTGACCATTTTGGATATTTAGATCTCCACATAAACTTCAGAACCAGTTTGCTGATATCGACAAAATAATCTCTTGGGATTTGAATGAGATTCCATTGAATCTGTTGATCAACCCAGGAAAACATTTTTACAATATTCAATCATCCTGTTCATGTACATGGAACATATATTTATTTACATCTTTCATATCTTCAGTTTGTAGTTTTCCTTACATAGATCTTGTTCATATTTTGTTAGATATATACCTATGTTTTAAAAATTATTTATTTGAAATGCAGAATATCTGTTCTGCCCTCAGTGTGGGCTCAATTTCTCCTGCAGTCTCCCACCAGGTTGCCAAGGTTACTGAATTGCAGCGTCTCTGGAGAGTACTCATGTGACCTCCATGAGTTCTCTCACGCACCGTCTCTTTTTTCACCGCCTCAGTTCATTAGCTCCACCCTTTCACTAAGTCATAACCTCCTGTTATTTCACCCCCCCAGAGTCAGGTTTTTCTGTTTGACTGAGGGCGGACACAGCTCTGAGGTCAAGCACCTTTTACGTATGTCCAGAATGGTGCCTGCTCTTTGTATCTTGCTCACCTTTACAAGGTGGGCATAGAGAGAAACTCATCCATACCAGTCCCCCCCCCCCCTTTTTATTTTCCCCTCTCTCCTGTAGTTAGTCTGGTGAACTTTCCCCAGTGGGGCTTCAAGCCTAGTTCCCTCTAGGCTCTGTCTGCTGTTTCCCCTGCCAATGTCTCAGGTTACTGAGCTCACCTCCCCTTCCAGCGCAGATGTGTAGACTCCGCTGTTGGGCTTTGGAGCTGTGGGCATCCTTGCTCTCCCCGCAGGTCATCTGTGTCACATCCACTAGATCCGGAAGAGTTTCCTCTGCAATTTTTTCTCCGAGCCTATCAAAGAATGATGGAGCAGTGGGGGGAGAGAGGAAGAGAGATTTTGTCCGCTGGTTCACTCTCCAAATGGCTGTAATAGCTAAGGCTATGCCTGGCCACAGCCAAGAACTCAATCTGGGTCTTCTCCAAGGGTAACAGGGGTCCAAACATTTGGGTGATCTCCCGCTGCTTCCCAGGTACATTAGCGAGAAGCTGAATCAGAAGGAGAGACTGGATCAGAAGCAGCATGCTGATATTGGATACTGGCATCACAAGTGGAGGCTTAACCCACTGTACCACAACATCAGCCCCTTTTTTGGGTATGCTAATGTTAATAATATTGTGCTTTTATTTTTTAAATTTCAAATTCTATTTTTTCTTTTTTTACTTTGGAACCTACACTTTTACTTAGTTCCAAGTCTTCTATTATTTATTTTTTCCCAGATTTTCCATATAGACCAATATTTCATCTGTGAACCAAGGCAGTTTTATTAATTAGTTTCCAAACTTTATACATTCTACTTCCTTGTCTTGTCTCAATATATTAGCTAGCGCTTCAACTATGATATTGAAAAGCAGAGATGAGAGAATATATCTTTGCCCTATTCCTCTTCTTAGTGGTAAAGCTTCTAGTTTCTCAGTCTTGACTATTATTTACCTGTAGGATATTTGTGGTGTTATTTATCAAGGTGAGGCACTTTGCATATATTCCTAAGTTTACTGGGATTTTTTTTTATCATGAATTGGTATTGAATTTCATTTAATGGTCTTTTACATATTTATTCATATGTCCTGCAATATTTTTTTTTATTTTTTAGTCTGTTGATGTCATTGATTTATATTAATTGGTTTTCATAGGAGTTCATTTTTTACTATAAAGTACAAATGATATCAACAACTAAAATTTGTGCATCGAATACAAAAGTTATGTGGTGGAAATGCAGGAGATAAATAATTTAATAGAAATGGTATAAGTGATAAAGAATTGGAGATAAAGCCATGCTCTTACAGTAGCAGGAAAGTTTCTTATGGTAATATAAATGATCAGGTCATATTTTATCAGAATTAAAAGCTAGTCTACTAACATATAACTGCTGATACTAACTGAGGAATATTTTAGAATGAAAAGAAATATGTGCAATATTTTAAGTGTTTAATTATATGATAATTATTGAATGCATTTTAAATGGTACTTAGCTAGGCATATCTTGCTCCTGGATACTTTCCTAAGAAAACAAAAAAGACAAAACCACTTAATACTGTTATTTATACTGGGCTGCTAACTTATGAAACTTCCTGAATGTGAAAGAATGAATTCCTAACTTGTTTAATAAATGTCATTCCCAGGCCTTGTCACCAGCACCTGAATATAATTTCAGTTGCTCCACTTTTAAAAGGTTACCATTGTGCATTGGGAGGTGTAACTGACTTAACATCTTGAGGCAGGGAAAATGAACAATGGATTAAAAAACCTGCCACCAGAAAAAAAGATGACTTCAAAACAGAGCTACCATAGGGTTAAAAGATCAAAGGTGAGCCCTGTTAAAGAGCTCCCACTAGCCAAGTTGTGAAAAACTAAAATATCAAAAAGAAAATAATAATTTCAATTATTTGGAACTTGCTTTATCTGTGAAAAGCCTTGAATGCATAATGGTACTTGCAAATGGAAAAGTAAATTCAAAATGTAGAAAAGCTAATTGCAAATATAAACAAGGATACCTTAGTAGAACATCTTAAATATAATGGTGATCTAATTGCAATTTTTTAAATTTCTTCTTTTTTAATTAAGAGTTACTATATAGATTTTTGCCTCCTTTAAATAAAGGATAGAGACTAACTGTAGGAAAGTGACCACCTAATTCTGTAATATTAAGCATTATATAAAACCAGGAATAATAATTAGTACTGGTATTCATACATGATTATGTAATAAATGAGAGTAGGGCAATGTTACCAAAAATCAACTTACAAAATCTAGTTATAGAGGCACTGTACATAATTTCATTACAATAGAAATACCAGGATAAACTATCACCTTATTGTAAATTACTAATAAGATCTAAATTAAATAATTTTTACACTGAGGGTGAATATTTTCATATCAAAAGTTGATGGGTCAGGGAGGGGATTAAGATGGCAGAGAAGGGAGGGAGCTTACTGTTCTAGTCTAGGAGAAGATAGTTTTAAAAACTGGAGAGAGGGTAGTCTCAGGGAAGAGTTAGGGAGAAAATTGCAGAGGGAACTCTACACAATATAGAGGGACACAGTGGACCTACTTGGAGGGCGTGGATGCCCACAACTCAGGACCCCAGCAGCCTAGAGTCTCTAAACCATTGTTGGAGAGTGAGGTGAGATCAGACTACAGCAGCCGAAGTCACTGGCAATAAAGCTGCAGGAAGAGCCTAGAGGGAATCTGGCTTGAAGCCCCATGGGGATAGTGTCTCTGCCAAACTAGAGGAGAAAAAAAAAAGGAGGGGCACGCTTCTCTATCCCCAATTACCCTGCAATGGTGTCCTGTAACAAGCTGATAAAGAATGGGTGCCATTTTGGACACACATAACAGCTGTGCCAGATCATGTCCATGCCTAGCAACCAGCAAAGTGGAGACTCCTGAGTCTGGTGGGGAGAACTGACTAGGGGTTGTGTGCTTGTGACTGTGGGAGGCTTATGCACTGGGACTGTGAAAAAACTGAGGCTGTGAAGGAGGCCTCACAGTGTGGCTGGGATTTTGGGCAGTCACTGTGGAAGGCTCCACACACTTAGGGCTCCCTGGTTACCTGGTGAGGGACATTGCAGGGGAATCTGAGCTTACACTGAGGAATTCATGGATCCTTTGTGTGGTCTTGGAGCAGAGTAGACGAATATAATACCCACTGGGGATAGTGTTCAGGCACTGGTCTCCTTTGAGGAGAGGAGCTCAGCTGAGCAAATAAACCTCCACTCTGATAAAAAAAAAAAAAGAGAGAGAGAGAGAGAGAGAGAGAGATTTACCATGCCAAACCTGGGTGTATCACCTTAGACACACTTTTCACCCTGGAGAACTGAAGAGCTTCCTGGCCACAACTGTCACATGCCTCTAGGTATTCCCTGAAAGCAGACACTCCACTAATCTACAGAGATGTAGTACAAATATAAAAGCCACCACAGTGAAAAAACCACTGAGTATCACCACAAATGCTGAAGAACAAATAAACCAATTCAAGAAACAAGAATAAGGAAGACACCATGACACCCCCAAAAGAACACAATACTTCAATACTAGATTGTGAAGATGATGATATAGAAGAAATGCCAGACATGGAATTCAAAAAATTGATAAGATTACATAAAAGTAATCAGAAGCAAATGCACAAACTAACAAAATCCATTCAAGGGCTGGTGCCATGGCTCACTTGGCTAATCCTCTGCCTACAGCACCAGAATCCCATATGGGTGCCAGGTTCTAGTCCCGGTTGCTCCTCTTTCAGTCCAGCTCTCTGCTGTGGCCCAGGAAGGCAGTGGAGGATGGCCCAAGTGCTTGGGCCCTGCACCTGCATGGGAGACCAGGAGGAAGCACCTGGCTCCTGGCTCTGGATCGGAGTATCTCCGGCCATAGCAGCCATTTGGCGGGTGAACCAATGGAAGGAAGACCTTTCTCTCTGTCTCTCCCTCTCACTGTCTGTAACTTTACCTGTTAAATAAATAAATAAAAAATTAAAAAAAAGAAATTCATTCATGACATGAAAGAAAATTTCTCCCACAAAATTGAGATCTTAAAGAGTGAACAAAATGAAATCTTGGAATTGAAGAATTCAATAGAACCAATAAAAAAGGCAGTGGAAACCCTTAACAACAGAATTGATGAAGCTGAAGAAAGAATATCTGACTTAGAAGACAAAGACATGAAATTTTACAATCAGACCAAACAAAATAAGAAAAAGTTAGGAAACTAAAAAACACTGCTGGGAATCTACAGGACACTATCAAATGACCCCAACATATGGGTTCTAGAAGTTCCTGAAGGCATGGAAGGAGAGAAATGGTTAGAAGGCCTATTTAGTGAAATAATAACATAAAACTACCCTAATTTGGAGAAAGAAAGGGACAGCCAAATAGAAGAAGCACATAGAACTCCTAATAGACATGACCAGAAAAGATCTTCACCATGAACATTGTAATCAAATTCACCACAGTGAAACATAAAGTGAAGATTCTAAAATGTGCACAAGAGAAACACCAGATTACTTTCAGAGAATCTCCAATTAGACTCACAGTAGACTTCTCATCAGAAACCCCACAGGCTAGGAGAGAATGATGAGATATATTCCAAGTTTTAAGAGAAAAAAATTGTCAACCCAGAATACTATACCCTGCAAATCTCTAATTTATGAATGAAAGTGAAATAAGGACCTTCCATAACAAATAGAATTTGAAAGGATTTGTCACCACTCATCCAGCCCTGCAAAAGATGCTTAAGGATGTGCTGCATACAGAAACATGTTCATCACTATAAAAGTAGGTAAAGGAAGAAAATCTTCCAGTAAAAGTACAAAGATAATGCAAAGTAAACAATAGGAATATTTATGGAAAAATAGCAGGGCCAAATCCTTACTTATCAATAGTCACCTTGAATGAAAAGGGCCTCAATTCTCCAGTTAAAAGACATAGACTGGATGAACAGATTAAAAAACAAAACTGATCTATTTGCTGCCTACATAAAACACATCTCATCAACAAAGATGCCTGCAGACTTAAATTGAAAGATGGAAAAAGACATTCCATGCTAACAGAAACCAAAAAGTGTGCTAGTGTAGCCATCCTAATATCAGACAAAATAGACTTTAACATAAAAAAAACCTAAAAAGTGACAAAGAAGGGCACTATGTAATGAATAAGAGAAATTTGTATTGTTTAAATAAAAGGTTTCTTTGGGAAAAAAAGTTGATGGGTCAGGGCTGGCATTGTGGTATAGCAGATAAAGCTGCAGGATGTAAAACCAGCATCCCACATAGGCAACAGCATTGTGGTATACCAGGTTTACCTGCTGCCTGTGACATCGGCATCCCATATGGGCACTGGTTTTATTCCTGGCTGCTTCACTTTGATTTCACGTCCCTGTTAATGTGCCTGGGAAAACAGTGGAAAGATGGTTCAAGTACTTGGGCCCCTGCACCCATGGGAAACCTGGAAGAAGCTCCTGGTTTCATTCTGGCCCATTCCTAGCCCTCTAGTAAAATCAATCTCTCTCCCCCGCCCCCTCTCTCTCCATAGCTCTGCCTTTTTTTTTTTTTTTTTTTTTGGACAGGCAGAATTAGACAGAGAGAGAGAGAGAGAGAGAGAGAAAGATCTTCCTTTTTTCCATTGGTTCACCTCCCAAATGGCCGCTATGGCCAGTGTGTTGCGCTGATCCAAAGCCAGGAGCCAGGTGCTTCCTCCTGGTCTCCCATGTGGGTGCAGGCCCAAGCACTTGGGCCATCCTTCACTGCCTTCCCAGGCTACAGCAGAGGACTGGACTGGAAGAGGAGCAACCAGGACAGAATTCAGCACCCCAACCAAGACTAGAACCTGGGGTGCCGGCACCACAGGCGGAGGATTAGCCAAGTGAGCCGTGGCACCAGCCCATAGCTCTGCCTTTCAAATAACTAAATAAATCAAGTGTTAAAAAATTTAAAAAATTGGACTATAATCTACATTTAAATGTCTAGCAATATTTGGTATTTCTTATTTTAATAATATTACCTGTACAAGGATATTTAACTATTTTTTAAAAAATTGACTCATGGATTCATAACTTTATTGAATATCAGAAAAGATAGTGGTCAATACTCCTTTCCCTACACAAATGTCCTTCTGTGTCCTACAACACTTGTGTAAGGTCCATAATATTTTCTAAGGGTTAAATTCCATAATAAATTTTTAGTTCAAAGACAACATGCTGAAATATTTTTAGTTAGTAGCCATGGCTATTCAAATTTGAGAAATAGTAATGAAAATAACATCAGTTGTACATAAAATACATACATACAAAAAGGCATACATAAACAAAGAGCATAAATCAAAAGAGAAAAGAGCACCATGAAAAAGAAGCATTTTGAGAAGTGATTGTTCATCATCTCACATAGATTAGTGATAAGATTTTTTCCCTAAAAACAACATAAAATCATTTAAAACTTGGTTTAATGGTTTTAAAAAGCAGAATAATGACTTGAATAAGGAAAGGATTATAATATTATGAGTTCAAGAAATCAAGGAAAGAAAAAAAAAAACATTTCAGAGATTAGACATGTTAGAAGTAACACAAATGGAACAGTTATCACTGAAAACAAAGAAGAATATGTGGGGAGCAACTCGAACTAGACTAAGTTACTGGAATTAAGACTTATTCTATGCATCTGCTCTCCCACAATATGGCGCTGGGAGAGGGGTAAACAGCTTCTACACAGCTGCCTCTCGCCAACTTGAGTGATGACCTGCAGGAGCTGATCCTGCTCCTGATTGGAGGAGAGCAGCGTACTCGGCGTGTGGCTAGCAGAGTTGGGATTGGTGGAAGAGGACTATAAAGGAGGAGAGAGACAACATGCACCGGGGAACATCTATCTGAAGGAACACCTGTGCAGCCCCCGAGAGAGCCGGCCGGTGGTGTGCCGCTCCCCCGCGGAAGTGGGGAAAGTGGCTAGGGGGAACCGCCCTTCCACGGAGGTGGAAGGGTCGGTAGCCAACCCGGAAAGAACCAGCAGCAAACCCGGGCATGGCCGAGCAGACAAAAGAACAGCGCAGGGTCCTGTGTCGTTCCTCCACGAAGATGGGGAGCGACAGAATACTGTTAACAGGCTTGAGAATATTATCAAAACAAACTTGAAAATATTAAATCTGAAGAACCAAGATAGTAGGAAGGATCAATATGGTGTAAAAATCAAACAAAAATTCTTTAAATATAAAAGAGACTATATTCCATCAAAATGAAGATTTTAATGTATGCCCAAAGAGCACATGATCACCAGAAAAACTGAAATGAAATGTTAATATATATATGTTTATATATAGTGATAAACTACTGAACGTTAAGTATACTATAACAATTCAAATAGACATTGGCAGAAACAAAGCAATTCACATACAATGTGATGGAAAATATTTTGACCTCAGCCTTCTACAAACCAACATTCAACTCAAAAAGATTATGCAGCAAAGTTGCCCCCACCTTGTGGGAAAGACTGTTTCAGATATTTTATGTTGAGCTAATTTTTTCTTCAAATAAAAAGAAAACAATAGAGAGTATTCCAAGGCTTACAATACCCAGAGAATACAGGATTTTTAAAAAATAAATAAAACTCATAAGCAAAAACTAGTTGATCACAAAATCCAATTAATTAGTTGTTTAGTTTAATGAAACCAGAAATGATATAGAAAAATACACTTGCTTATGAGAAATAAATCAATTGAAATTTAGAGAATTGATGTTATCATAAGATTATAATTAAAGTATATAAATGTTATAAAATTTCACAATAATGAAAGTATGGCAAGTGAATTAAAGCTGGGTATGGTAAAGGAAAAGTCATAATAAGTAAGGGACAGAGTAGCAATTTCTCAAATTTCACAACCATGTCAAGATGCATCATGTAGATTTGAAACATAAACACATATTAAAATCAACAGGGCTCAAAATTCTTAATGTTTTTGAAAATCTATTTTTAAAATTTAGTCACCTCATTTATATGTTTAAAATGAACATTCATTTGAAGTTCTGTTATTACTTATTACCCTTCAGCTTCTTGCATTTTATTGGTTATGTACAAATAAAAGTAAACACAATATTTTGTAATTTTAAAAGAGCACAGGTAGTATGAATATAACCTGGGAAATTATTAGAATTTTTCTTTTTGGGAATTTTAATTTTTATAAATGAGCATGTTTCAATTTTAATATATCATGATTCTATTGCTCTTATAAAAGTAATTTAAAATGTTTATATTTATAGATGTCTTCTAAGTACTACAAGACACCAACAAGACATCAATACTATGACAGTGTTAGACATGGCTAATCATTGTGAATCATCGGTAATTTTGAAATATCATCTGGGATCACATTGTATTTGCAGAAACTTCCCAAGCCTTCTGTATTCTTTTGTACTGTACTCACATAGATGAGACTTAACTGACTCTTAAGAAATAAGTGAACAGTTGTATTCTACAACCAACAAATTTCCAATTAAGGAAATCCAATTAAAAGCTCATTTCTGTAATTGAGCATAGATGTAATCAAGCTCAAACAGAAGCAGGAGAACAAGATGTATGCAGTTTATTTAGGAAAATGGGCCTAGTGACTCTGAACTTTTAAGAATTTTGAAATAATGTTGATGGTTCCACAAGGTATATTAAACTTCTCCCTTACCATCTTCAAGATCAACAGGTAAATAAAGTAACCCAGCCAATATACTGTAAACAACAAAAATTTAAATTATTAATGAGGTTTGGAAACCTACAGTTTTATGCCTGAAAGCAATCCATTAAGTTTAATGTTTTCAAAACAGTTGGAAAGAGTGCATAGGAAAGGTACGTGTAATCTGTGTGCTTCAAGGGTTAGTATATATCCAAACTCTAAAGCGACTGTAGAACTTTCTAGATTTTCTTAGTGAGATTTTATCCAAATAAAAGTATGGTCACTCTTTACTTATAATTGAATTATACATCTTTGACTCAACTGAAATTTTTTTTTTGAGGAGCTGGTTTTAGGCAGAAATTGTAGCATATTTAATTTATTTCAGAGATTGTAGCTAATAAAAGCACAACTGAAATCAGTGATCAGAAGGTCAGTCATATCTACATTGTAACAAATGTTTGGCAAACTAAAATCAAAATATCCAACACATTTATCTGCTAAATAATATTTTGCAGTGTCTATCTGTTATAAACATATCAATCAAAGCAGCTCAGGTTGACTTTCTAGTGAAAACCTGAAATATGTGTCCAAACTAATACTACTGAAAATTAAATCTATTCAGCTTTTTTTCCCCCTAATATTATTCTGCTACCTTATACAATCATGAATAGGAAATAAAAATGCTAAAAGTGTAGACTCTTATGCCTTAAGGAAGTCTTTTAAATTACTGCATGCTGGGGTCAGCATTATACGCAATAGTTTGTGTTCTGGTTGCTCTACTTCTGATCCAGCTCCCTGCTAATGTCTCTGGGAAAAGCAGCAGAAGATGACCCAAGTTCGTGGGCCCCTGCCGCCCATGTGGGAGACCCCAGTGGAGTTCCAGGCTCCTGGCTTAGGCCTGGCCCAAACCGAAATGTGGAGGCCAATTGAGGAGCAAACCAACAGATGGAAGATCTCTCTCATTCTGCCTCTCAAACAAATAAAATAAACCTTAAAGAAAATTATTGCATGCTGATTTACAAACATTTTTCTAAAATTTTAATGTTTATACTTTTCAGTATATTTCAATCCATTCCTATTGGGAAACAGGTAGGTAAAAATTTGGAGGAAAAGTATATTACCTCCTTTCTGAAATCCTAAAAGTAGCTATATATTTGCAAATCCAGGTCACTTAAAAACCAGCTGACAGAAATATTTCAGGCCGGCGCCGTGGCTCAATAGGCTAATCCTCCACCTTGCGGCGCCGGCACACCGGGTTCTAGTCCCGGTTGGGGCGCCGGATTCTGTCCCGGTTGCCCCTCTTCCAGGCCAGCTCTCTGCTATGGCCAGGGAGTGCAGTGGAGGATGGCCCAGGTGCTTGGGCCCTGCACCCCATGGGAGACCAGGAAAAGCACCTGGATCCTGGCTCCTGCCATCGGATCAGTGTGGTGCGCCGGCTGCAGCGGCGGCCATTGGAGGGTGATCCAACGGCAAAGGAAGACCTTTCTCTCTGTCTCTCTCTCTCACTGTCCACTCTGCCTGTCAAAAAAAAATAAATAAATAAATAAATTAAAAAAAAAAGAAATATTTCAGAAGTACTAGTTTTGAGCTTCATAAACATTCCCTGAAGAATGCCACATTCCCTATCTGTGGTCTAAAGTTGTAACCTCATAATTAATCTTCACTTACAATTCAAGGCACACAAACATTATGAGACATTTGTCATATTTTTATTGTTATTGCCACAAAATATTTAATAATTTCACCTCTTATTTTTCTTATTCCCAGTGTGAAATAATTTCCACAGATCAACCCAAATTACTTCAAGGGCACTATGAAATACTAAAAATTAGGAAAGGAAAAAAATGAAAGCAGTTGTTCTGCTCTGTCACTCAAATCTTCAGTGTTTAGGGTTGAAAAGCTTTATAAATTTATAGTCTTGATAAAAGAAAATCAGTAGCCCATATTGTGGAATTCAAAATAAATTCTGCATCCCATATCAGTGGTCCCAGACTGCCCCAGTTCGAGTCTATGCTGCTTTACTTCTGATCCAGCTTCCTGCTAATGCACCTGGGAAAGCAGCAAAAAATGGCCCAAGCACCTGGGCCCCTTGGCACCCATGTGGGAGACCCAGATGGAGGTCCTGGCTCCTGGCTTATGCTTGGCCAAGCCCTGATTTAGGTGGTTTGGGTAAGGAATGAAGCAGCAGATAGAAGACCTCTCTCAGGAGATGAGACATAAATAAGCATTTTAAAACTGTGGATATAAAGGTCCAGTCTTTTGGTACCACAAGAGGCAATTCTCATCCCAGAATTTCTCCCTTGGGATTGGCTGAGACTCTTTCCACACCTGTTTTTCTTTTTTATTTTTTTTTCTCTCTCTTCTCTTTTACAAGTTTTGATCCCAAGGAAATTCCTGAAAAAAAATCTGAAAACTATTTTTTCCTAAGAGTTCTATCTACAATTTTCTGTACAAGTAAAATAATGTGTTTCTAGATCCACATTCCAGCTGAATACCTGTGCATAACTGTACAGATATTTTTAAATGTCATGGTAGTTCTCTGAAACCAAGGTAGTCATTTTCAAAAAATTACTTCAGCAGAGACTATAACTGGTGTTACTTTATGTGTAAATTATCAGATTACTTTGACTTGGGTAATGCATAATAATGTAGTTAAAAACTAGCAACAAATCCATAATAGGTGAATACTTATTCAACATCTAGGCTGTAGTGAGCATTGGATTGAAAGAAAACTTGCACTAGCTCGACCTTTGAGGGACCCTAGGTGATAAGAATTGAAATGAGAATTTTGAAATATTTTACTCAAGCAACTATCAATTTAATTATTGCTATAATTAGTCTTTTTTTAACTTTTATTTAATGAATATAAATTTCCAAAGTACAGCTTATGGATTACAATTGCTTCCCCCCCATAACGTCCCTCCCACCCACTACCCTCCCCTTTTCCACTCCCTCTCCCCTTCCATTCACATCAAGATTCATTTTCGATTCTCTTTATATACAGAAGATCAGTTTAGCATACATTAAGTAAAGATTTCAACAGTTTGCTCCCACACAGAAACATAAAGTGAAAAATAATAGATGATTTTTTTTAATGATGATGAAATCAGATCAGACCTATTGTCATGTTTAATCTCAGTGAGAGTCAAGTTGGGAATTGATAATTTCTTTCTTTCTTTCTTTCTTTCTTTTTTTTTTTTTTTTACAGAAGATCAGTTTAGTATACATTAAGTAAAGATTTCAACAGTTTGCACCCCCATAGAAACACAAAGTGAAATATACTGTTTGAGTACTTGTTATAGCATTAAGTCTCAATGTACAGCACATTAAGGACAGAGATCCTACATGAGGAGTAAGTGCACAGTGACTCCTGTTGTTGACTTTACAAATTGACACTCTTGTTTATGGCATCAGTAATCTCCCTATGCTCCAGTCATGAGTTTCCAAGGCTATGGAAGCCTTTTGAGTTCTCCGACTCTTATCTTGTTTAGACAAGGTCATAGTCAAAGTGGAGGTTCTCTCCTCCCTTCAGAGAAAGGTACCTCCTTCTTTGAAGACCTGTTCTTTCCACTGGGATCTCATTCACAGAGATCTTTCATTTAGGATTGGTGTTTTTGTTTTTTTTGTTTTTTGTTTTTTGTTTTTTTTTTTTTTTTTTTTTTTTTTTTTTGCCAGAGTGTCTTGGCTTTCCATGCCTGAAATACTCTCATGGGCTTTTCAGCCAGATCCAAATGCCTTTAGGGCTGATTCTGAGGCCAGAGTGCTATTTAGGACATCTGCCATTCTATGAGTCTGCTGAGTATCTCGCTTCCCATGTTGGATCACTCTCCCCTTTATTTATTCTATCGGTTAGTATTAGCAGGTACTAGACTTGTTTATGTGCTCCCTTTGACTCTTAGTCCTTTCATTATGATCAATTAGTCTTTACAAAAAGGACTCTTAGTCCTTTCATTATGATCAATTAGTCTTTACAAAACTGACTAAATATGAAGACAATAGCTTTTCCAAAACAATTTTTCCAAAATATTTAGAATTACTTGATATTCAGCATGATATTATTTTAAGGAAATACATTTTCATAGCTAAAAGTGAATATCAATAACTCATCTTCAATCAATTGGAGAAATGAGGTGACAGGGAAAACATAGGGTTGTGGGGAAAGAGAAGAGAGAGAATTTGAGTTTACCAGAAACAGAACCTACTCAGTCAGATTGGTAGGGTAACTGATCAATTGCTGCAGACTCACCGGGGATGAATTTGAGATTAAAAATCCTGGGAACACAGGCCTACAGATCCTTCACATTGTGAATTTTGGCACCACAATTTGGTGAGGATCAGAATAAAACCTACTAATGCATTCTGCAGGGAGAAGGGAAAAGTAGCCATTTTGAAATATACCCAAAGGGTCTGTTCTCCTTAACAAAGGATTGCCCTCAAGGGAAACTAACCAATATAGATCTTAACAGAGTGTAACTGACATGGAAGAAGAGAAATACCTAACTCCAGGCCTCTGGAGCCTTCTACATAGAGGAAGGGAAATACCCAAGTCTAGCCCAGTCTAGCATTCCCATGTTATATTAAAAAGTTGAGACATACTTTACAGCCCAGGGCTCCAAGAACACACAAGAAAACAGACTTTTTTTTTTTTTTTTTTTTTTTTTTTTTGGACAGGCAGAGTGGACAGTGAGAGAGACAGAGAGAAAGGTCTTCCTTTGCCGTTGGTTCACCCTCCAATGGCCGCCCCCGCTGGCACGCTGCGCAGATCCGAAGGCAAGAGCCAGGTGCTTCTCCTGGTCTCCCATGCAGGTGCAGAGCCCAAGCACTTGGGCCATCCTCCACTGCACTCCCGGGCCACAGCAGAGAGCTGGCCTGGAAGAGGGGTAACCGGGACAGAATCTGGCGCCCCGACCGGGACTAGAACCCGGTGTGCCGGCGCCGCAAGGTGGAGTATCAGCCTATTGAGCCATGGCGCCGGCCACAGACTCTTTAATTTAATAATAAGATTAGAGTATGTTTCTCCTCTGTTCCCCTCCTTACCACAACATCAGCAGGACTCCTACATAATAACAGAGCATTATAGGTGAAAAGAATTCCAAAGTTCAGGCTCTATTTAAGAAAAAGCCTCAAGGAAAACCCAATTACAAGAGGTGAGGAAAAAAAAAAAAGATCCAGGGAAATTATAGTTTGGACACCTACAATGATAGAAAACAGTTCACACAGCCCAATCTATGGAGAGATTTCAAACTAAAGCATAACACAAAAGACCTATGAATATTTACCTCAGTTCCTTTTGTTAGGTAGGAAGTCAGTTATGACCTTATGTGTGTGTGACATAAAGGCCTAAAGAGAAGACATCTATGTCCAGCACATGCATCTACATCTCAAAGTCATCCTGACGATGTTTCAGGGGCAGCCCGGTCTTCAAATCCTGCCCTGCCCCCTTCTACTTGATAACCTGCCAGGTGGAGGTCCCCGCCCCTTCTGCCTGACAGATCTTCCACAGTCTCCCAGATGCAGCCCAGTATCTGCACTTCAAACACCCTGCTCTGATCCCCATTCTCTAGGGGGTCCTGCTCACCATTCCTCTGAACCCAGGATGGTGCCAGCTAGGCTTCCTCCCGTCTGCTACCTTCAGGGGAAAACTCAGATGGAAGTTTTTCTATTTACATCCAAAATGCCCTTTGTTCCAAGAGGAGCAGAGGTGGGGAAGCAAGACCCATCTCCTTAAACACCACCCCCACCTCCCACCCCCGGCCTCAACCGGACTGCGCACTCAGCCCTCTGCCTCTCTGCTGAGCCGCCCGCCTGGTCTGGCCAGGTGTACTCCACTCAACCATGTAACCTAGCTCCTTCCTCCCCTCCCCCCACCCCAAGTCCAAGCAACTGTACTCTCTCCCAGGTCCTGTCTGGAGAGGTGCCTATCCGTTCTTGCGGATGTCCCTTCCCTAATAAACCTTGCTATTTTACCTCCCACTACTCTCTGTCTCACGCCTGAATTCTTTCTTGCGCGAAGACAAGAACCCTCCAATTTCTCCGGTAACACTTTTATCAAACTTATTATATCTTTCAACACAAAAGTACAAGACTTCAAAAAAGGCAAAGAACAATCTGAAGAAACAAACCAAGCATCAGAACCAGACTCAGATGTTGGGATTATCAAACTAGGAATTTAAAATAAGTAAGATTAATATACTCAGGGGTCTAATAGAAAAAGTTGAGAACATACAAGAAAAGACGGGAAATTTTAGCAGAAAGAAACTAATAAAAAAAAAAGTCAGGGGCCGGCATTGTGGCACAGTGGGTTAAGTTGCTGCCTGCAATGCTGGCATCCATATGAGTACCAGTTCGAGTCCAGGCTGCTCCACTTCTGATCCAGTTCCCTGCTAATGCACCTGGGGAAGCAGCAGCAGATGACCCAAATACTTGGGATCCTGGCATCCACCTGTGAGACCCAGATGGAATTCCAGGCTCCTGGCTGTGGTCTAGCCCAGTCCAGGCCTCTGCAGCCATTTGGGGAGTGAACCAGTGGATGGAAGACTGATTTCTCTGTTTCTCCCTCTCTTTCTGTAACTCTGCCTTTCAAATAAATAGATAATATTTTAGAAGAAAACACAAAAATGCTAGAAATCCAAAAATGAAAAATGCATTTGATAGGCTCATTAAGAGACTGAACACACTGAGACAAGAAACAGTGAGCTTTAATGGTATCTCAATAGAAAATTTCTAAACTGAAAAGCAAGTTGAAAATTAAGGAAAAAGTACAACTGAAAACATGAAAGACAAGAACTGCAGGCCAATTATAAAAGGTATAACTCAAATGTAATCGAGATACATTTGATGGAGGAGAGAGAGAAAAAAGGAGCAGAATTTCTGTATAGGATGAGGAAAACATTCTCAGAAAACATAGGGATGGTGCAAGTAATATCAATGAATTATACAGCTAAAAGGGTTAAAACTCTGATAATTTAGATACTTCAGCAGAATTTAACAAAAAAAATTGAAAGAGAAATAGACTTTCACAAGGATGTAGAAGTTGAAAGAATGTGTTAACTTGACAGAAATCTTAAAAGAAGTTCTTCAGAGAGAAAGAAAATGAAGGGACTGGCACTGTGGCGCAGCAGGTTAAGTCACCATTTGAGCACTGGTTGGAGTCCCAGCTGCTCCACTTCTGAGAAGTTCCCTGCTCATGCATATGGGAAAGCAGCAGAAGATGGCCCAAGTGTTTGGGCTCCTGTACCTATGAGGGAGACCTGGAGGAAGCTCCTGGCTCCTGGCTTTGGCCTGGCCCAGCCTTGACCATTTGGAGAGTGAAACAGAGGATGGACGATGTCTCTCTGTCTTTATTTCTCTCTCTCTGTGATTCTACCTTTCAAATAAATAAATAATTTTTTTTGAAAAGAAAATGAAATAGGTCAATTTTAAAAAATATTTATCATTTGAAAAGCAGAGCTACAGAAAGGCAGAGGCAGAGAGAGAAAGAGAGAGAGAGAGGTCTTCCATCCTCTGGTTCACTCCCCAGATGGCCACAATGGCCAGAGCTGTGCCAATCCGAAGCCAAGAGCCAGGAGCTTCTTCCGGGTCTCCCAGACAGGTGCAGGGGCACAAGGACTTGGGCCATCTTCACTGCTTTCCCAAGACATAGCAGAGAGCTGGATTGGAAGTGGAGCAGCCGGGACTTGAACTGGTGCACATATCGGGTGCTGGCACTGCAGGAGGTAGCTTTACCTGCTTCGCCACAGCGCTGGCCCCTAGGTAAGACAATGTATATGTTGAAGGGATAAGCATTATAGAATGAACATATGAAAATAACATAAGACCTTTTTATTTTATTAAATGATTTACCAGAGAACAGTGTGTTCAAAATAATAATAGCAACAATGTATTCAGTAACAATTGCTTATAAATAAGTGTAATGGATGCCAGCAATATTATAAGGGAAAAGAAAGAGAATTTGGAAATGTCTTGTGAACTGGTATGGTGTTATGTGTGTGTAAACCTAAGTCAGTTGTGAATATATAGTACAAATCTAGGGTAGTATAATTGATATGCTAATAAGGAGTATAAATAAAATGATGTAAATACTCAATGAAAACTAGAAAAAGAAGAAAAATAGAGATAGGCAAAAAAAGAAAACGATATGATAACAAATATAAAAATGTTAAAATGTGGTTGGTATTAATCCATCAATATCAATAATCACTCTATCAATCGTCTAAATACCAGTTAAGGACCAATTCAAGAAGACAAGAGCAGGTGTTTGACATAGCAGTTAAGATGACACTGGGACTCCTGTATCCCACCTTGGACTGCCTATGTTCGAGTCCCACCTCCACTCCAGATTCCAGTTTCCTGCTAATGTGCACATGTGGGGAGGCATCTGGTGATGGCTCAAGTGCTCCCTGTGGGAGACCTGACTGATTTCCCAGCTCTGGCATACAGCCCTCCCAGCAACTGTGGCCATTAGGAGAAAGTGAACCAGCAGATGGGAAATCACTCTCCCTCTTTCTGCCTTTCCAATAAGTAAACTATATTTTTAGAAAAGAGTCTGAATAAAAATACAAAATCTATATGATGTTCACAAGGACCCCACTTCAAATAAAATAGCATAGATCAAAAATAAAAGGATAGAGAAATTTATGCCTGACACTAATCAGAAGTGAGCTGGGATAGTTAGGTTAGTTCCAAACAAAGCTGGCTTCAGAGCAAGGAGGATAATACAGGATAAAGAGAAAATGACGTAACGACGGAGGGGACATTGCTCAAGAAACTATAACCATTCTTCAAGCTGTGGTTAGAAGACCAGTTCTATAGCTACATTATGTCATATTACCTGGCAGAATCTGGAGATAGACTAATACTAAAAATGTGCCTTTTGGGATATGAACACAAGATTGTTTAATAGTGAACATCAAGGCACTTTCATTTTCAAACTTTTTGGTGGACTACTTTCTTTTTTTTTTTTTAACTTTTATTTAATGAATATAAATTTCCAAAGTACGACTTATGGATTACAATGGCTTCCCCCCCATACCGTCCCTCCCACCCACAACCCTCCCCTTTCCCACTCCCTCTCCCCTTCCATTCACATCAAGATTCATTTTCGATTATCTTAATATACAGAAAATCAGCTTAGTATACATTAAGTATGGATTTCAACAGTTTGCTCCCACACAGAAACATAAAGTGAAAAATAATAGATGATTGTTTTTTAAATGATGATGAAATCAGAGCAGACCTATTGTCATGTTTAATCCCAGTGAGAGTCAAGTTGGGAATTGATAATTTCTTTTTTTTTATTTTTTATTTTTTTACAGAGGATCAGTTTAGTATGCATTAAGTAAGGATTTCAACAGTTTGCACCCCCATAGAAACACAAAGTGAAATATATTGTTTGAGTACTCGTTATAGCATTAAATCTCAATGTACAGCACATTAAGGATAGAGATCCTACACGAGGAGTAAGTGCACAGTGACTCCTGTTGTTGACTTTACCAATTGACACTCCTGTCTATGGCATCAGTAATCTCCCTATGCTCCAGTCATGAGTTTCCAAGGCTATGGAAGCCCTCTGAGTTCTCCGACTCTTATCTTGTTTAGACACGGTCATAGTCAAAGTGGAGGTTCTCTCCTCCCTTCAGAGAAAGGTACCTCCTTCTTTGAAGACCTGTTCTTTCCACTGGGATCTCACTCGCAGAGATCTTTTGCCAGAGTGTCTTGGCTTTCCATGCCTAAAATACTCTCATGGGCTTTTCAGCCAGATCCGAATGCCTTTAGGGCTGATTCTGAGGCCAGAGTGCTATTTAGGACATCTGCCATTCTATGAGTCTGCTGAGTATCTCACTTCCCATGTTGGATCACTCTCCCCTTTATTTACTCCATCGGTTAGCGTTAGCAGGTACTAGACTTGTCTATGTGCTCCCTTTGACTCCCAGTCCCTCCACCATGACCAACTGTGAACTGAAATTGATCACCTGGAACAGTGAGATGGCATTGGTACATGCCACCTCGATGGGATTGAATTGGTGGACTACTTTCAACACATCTTTTCAGCCTATAGCTCCATGAGTAACAGCATATTCTGTATTAGTATGTAAGCAGGCAATCAGGCTTATTAAACATCATTTGGCGTACTTCAGAAAATGCAGAGTATTAATATGTACACTTAACATCAACATCACACAGTTTGCATATGTATACCTACATTCAAAGCATACTGCCACTATTCCACCTGCTCCAAATCTTTTCATTTCCTATCTTAACATCAATTCAATGTAAGAAAACTAAAGCTCATTTTGCCAAATTTTATTGTGACCAAAATTACACACCTAGCAATGACATTTAAAATTTTTAAATAATGAAAATTGTCATCAAATAACAAAGCTGAATGAAAAAAGTTACGTGCTTTAAAAGATTTGGGGATAAAGACCGGCACTATGGCACAGAGGGTTGAGTAGCAACCTGCAGCGCTGGCATCCATATGGGCACCAGTTCAAGTTCCAGCTGCTATACTTCCGATCCAGCTCCCTGCTGGTGTGCCTGGGAGGCTGACCCAGGTGCTTGGGAAATCATATAACAACATCCAACTGATTTTTTCCATAAATTCCTAGAGTCAACTTTTAGTCATGTGGTGGAGTCATGGCCAGCTGAATGTGGTCAGAAATGATATATGGCATTTCCAGTTCTGACTACTAAAGACCACTTGATAATCTCATGTCTGTTATCCTTCCTTTGTTTCTGGATTTACTGCAAAGGAGTCATAAGAGGGCTCTGATGCCTTGGAAGTGGTGGATGCAGTGAATAAGAGTCCCTCTTGGAAAAACTGCCCAACCATATCCAATTTCTCTGTGACGTAAGAGAGATATCCCTTCATTTTGCTAAGCCACTATGATCTATGATCTTTTTCTTACAGCAAATATTTGACACTGAATAAATGACAAAAATAAAGCATTGCCCCTTTATTTAAGGTCCTTACTGTCTTAATGGTAGTGAGCACATATACGTGCATTTTATCACTGCCAATTTTTGTCTTCCTCTCCCACAAGAGAATTTCTCATTACTGGAAACAGTAGATAACACAGAACATAAACACTTCAGTAGTGCCTTTCTCATTAAATTATCTGTCTCTTCCTCGATGAATATTATCAAGACATTTCAGCCATAACCTGTATCTTTGGTACCCCTGGTGCCTGATAGGAACATTAATAAACACTTGATGAATAGATTTTAAGCATAATCCAAATCTAATAAACAAGCAGCTGACAAACCCTCTTTAACAATTACAGTGATACAGTTGCACTCAGAGGATAGCTCCTCTTGTGAAATTTCAAAATTCATATGTGCTGTATGTAACCTGATTTCTTTAAAAATTAATATGTATACCAATTTAAAATTCAGTTGTATTCCCATTCCCATCACTGCTTTCATCTCATTAAAATGTAGCATTCAGAAAGATGCCTTTTAAATTCTACACAGATGAATCTAATCAAAAGCAACTGAGTTATTTTATCAGAGAGGAAATGCATATTTAAATATAGACCATATAACTGTGTCTTAAATATTCCTAGAGCTACAACTGAAAAGAACTGATTTAATGTTCCAGTTTATCATTTTATCACATTTATCAAATAAAAAATGACATTTCTAAATCTATGCTGCTTCTATTTTGCATTCTGAAACTTCACTTCAGTCACTAACACAAAATTGTAAGTGTAATAATCTTTTCTAAAAGTAAACTAATTGTGGAATTATTTATTTCACTATTTCAGGAAATTTTTATGGATTCCCTTCCAGTATTTACTAAATATTAGCAATTACACATGCGTATACAAAAACTATATACTTGAATTCCTTCTAATTGAATTCATTTTTAAGATACAAAAACCTAAAAGATGAACATAACAGAATTCAATATCAAGTATCTTATCTGTTCATATTAAAAACTTGATGGTCCAATGAGTATCTAATAGGTGACAGATTCATAGAGTAAAATATCTGGAAATCCATGGAAACTGAAGAGGACAAAATGTAATTGGTCATGATTGTAACCAAAAGTGTACTGATTTAACAATGCCTATAATAAAACAACATGATTCTAACAGACACTTTAGAATTATATAAGGTATTTTTTTCATGGTAAATAGTTTTGTGTAACTCAAATAAGAAATTTAGTAAAGCATGATAGAAGATGTTTTAGGCAGCATTTAGTCTCAATTTTATATTGGCTTTTGGATTTTATAGGTTTATTTAAAGAAGGCTTCCATTTAATTCATTTACTGTGTTCTTATATCTATTTTTGTTGAACTTATCTTTACAATTTCCAAATAACACTCTTAAATATTGTGTGGCATTATTCTCATTTTTACTTTATGTATTGATTGTGTGAAACTAAATAAATATGATTAGCTTTCTTATAAGTATATGTCAAGTGTCTGAAAGTCTTTCTATGCCTCAGTTTTCTTGTATGCAAAGTGAGGACACTATTAACCATTGAGTTGAGAGAATTAAAACATATGTAAAGCAATTAATATAATATCTGCCATATATAATCATCTAATAAGTGCAATTATAATGAGGCTTAGGTTGTGATTATTGATGAAAAATAATCTAAAGGTAAAACAAAACAAATTATACTCATATATAATAGTTAAAGGAAATTTATATGCCAGACACTCACAAATTTCAACTATGTGTTTGCTCATTTCTCATTTGGAGTGCAGTTATCAATAGTTTGAAGTTAATGATCACCAAGAACTGAATACTCTGATCTCAATATGAATATAAATCTTAGAAAGAAAACTTAGTTTTGCTCTGTGAATTTGTTTAAAAATTTGATTAAACTTCAGCTGATACAAAAGAAGCCTGGTATTAAGTTACACAAAGTCTTCCTGTTAGATAGAGTTCCTGTAGAGTTTTACAGTATATTCTCCCTGAAACATTCAGAGAAGGGAAAATATTTTGAATCAAGAACTGCTTCTCTCACACATAAATTTTTCCCACAGGAAAAAGCCTAAATTGGTGGGATACTAGAGCTCAGTTGCTGTCTGTGGTATCAGGAGGATGTTATCAAGGCAGATGTGAAACCCAATTTAGAGTTAGATTGTTTTTCCTGTTCCATTACATATTTACAAATAGAGCACTCTGGGCAACAATTCAGACTGCTAGTGTGTAGATATTATGCTGTTGATTTCTGGTGGTAGATTGGGAAATACCAATAATGCAATACGTATAAATCTATCTCATCATTATTGTAGAGAAATAACTTTTTATCTCTACTTTAGAACTCTCTTGTGTTCTGTTTAATTGTGTGCTTTAGAGTTATTTCCTGTGGAAAGAGACTAAGCTAGAGAGAAACCATAGAAGTCAGTGTTATATAAAATATCAGAATTGCATCAAAGGACAAATAGGCAAGCAGGGGAGAAAAAAATCATCTTCTGACTTTAAAACATTGAAATCAGGAGGTAAATATGCTAGCATGGGAATTACATAAGTAGGTTTGAAATTTTTATTTTTGCTCTTGGTTATGAATTTCTAAAAAGTAGAAGGAGAAGGAATAATCTTTGGCTCTCAGAGAGCCAACTTTTAAGATCCTAAGAGAGTTAGTTATAACCATTCCTGATTTTGTTCCTCCCCACACATATGTTCCTAATCATACCAATAGTTACATAAAATATATATGATTTAAAATCCCAAGGTGGAGCAACCTATATGGTTACCTTGCCAAAGCAAAATTGGTAATATAAATAACTGGAAACCATGCATTTAGAAGGAACGAATGATTTAGGTAGAGAAACTTGTATGTCTTTCCCTGCAGCCATTAAGTGACGTGGAGGTGGTGGCCCTGGTGCGATGTAGATCAGCTTCACTGGTAATCCAGCAATGAGGCCGGGGAAGACACTGCTGCTGGGGGTGTACTGGATGTCAATACCGCTTTAGGGAAGTTGCTGAACACTGCCTTCATCCATGATGGCCTAGAAAGTGGAATTTCTGAAGTGCCAAAGCCTCATTCAAGTGCCAAACTCATCTTCGTGTGCTTACATCCAACTGTGATGCGCCTATGTGTGGCAAGTTCATGGAGGTGCTTTGTGCTGAACACCAAATCAACCTCATTAAGCTTGATGACAACAAGAAACTTGGGGAATGGGTAGGCCTCTGTAAAACTGTCCGGGAGGGGAAACGCCATCATGTGGTTGGTTGCAGCTGTGTAGTGGTTAAGGACTATGGCAAAGAATCACAAGCCAAGGATGTCATCAAAAAATACTTCAAATGCAAGAACTGAACAAAATAAAAAAACTTGGCATGCACACACACAAATATATATGTGAATCTCTAAAGAATAATGTTGCACACAAAAAAGATGATCTGCCAGTGGATAATTGTAGTGAAATGTCATTTGTGTGAACATTAAATTTGCACAGGAATACGCTACTGTGTTTAGGAAAAATACATATGTAACAATCAGATAAACATTATTAAGAATAATAAATAGGGGTCTGCACTGGGATGCAGCGGGTTAATCCACGATTTATATCATCGGCATTCCAGATCAGAGTACTGATTTGAGTCCTGGCTGCTCTGCTTCCCATCCAGCTCCCTGTTAATGCACCTGGGAATGCAGCAAAAGATAGTCCGAGTACTTCAGTCCACCTCATTCTTGTGAGAGACCAGGATGGAGTTCCTGGATCCTGGCTTTGGCCTGGCCCAGCCCTGGTTGTTGTGGCCATTTGTGGTCAAGGAGGGAGTGAGCTAGCAGATGGAAGATTCTCTCTCTCTCTCTTTCTCTCTGGCTTTCAAATCAATCTTTTCAAAAATCAAGACCCATTCCCCCTCAAGTGAATAAACAACATTAGAGAAAAGTGGTTATCCTGTAAGGGGAGGGCTGAGGGATGGAAATGTAATTACACAGGTGTATACAGGAATTTCTCATGTTTTAATAATATTTTATTTCTTAAAATAAATAATAAGAATATATGTGTATTTCTCATTTTAATATTTGTAAAGGTTCTGTACGGCTACAAGTTGATAAATCAAGAAAAATAAACTTCATAGAATAGTCATTAAAACTGCATGTGCTGAGGAAATAAGCAGTAGCTGTCAAATATATTCTAATTATTGTAGTTAGACATTGCTGTATGTCAAATTACCCAAGAATTTAGAAGTTTCAACAACCATTTTCTTTGTATCTGACACAATGGGGTCCTCCATGTGGTATTTTTCCTTATGTGGCTTATTTGAGCTTCTATACAGTATGGTTGTCTGAGTGCGCATATCTTATCTGTTACCTTTTCCCAGAAGGCAGCATGACAAGCAGGATAGTTTGGAGCTACAGATTTCTCCAATACTACAAGTTACATATTATATCTTCTATCACATGTTATTAGAGAGTCTAGATTCAAAAGGAAGAGAACTAGACTGTACCTCTGCCTGTAAGCATGGCAGGTTCACTCTGCAAAGGAGCATATAAAATGGGAGTTACTGCCACAGATAACTGTGGAAACACAATCTATCATACCAATGTAATATACTCCTTTTGGAGTGTGAAATTATGGGTGTTTTTCTTTTACCTTTTTTTCTCTTATTTTATATCTAGGCATTTATCAGCTTGTCTACAATGATCATAAAGTCTAAAAGGCAAATTAAATAAAATAGAATATTACCCATTCAATACAATTACTAGGTTAGTGTTGGTTATAGAACATTTTCTTTACTTTCTTTCTTTTTCTTTTACAGATTTATTTGCTTATTTGAAAGTCAGAGATACAGAGATGGAGAGACAGAGGGATCTTCCATCCACTGATTCACTTCCTAAATGGCTGCAATGGCTGGGGTGGGGCCAGGCCAAAGCCAGGAGCCAGGAACAATATACAGGTCTCCCACATTGGTTCAGGGGCCCAAGCACATGGTCCAGCTCCTGATGCTTTCCCAGGCACATTAGCAGGGAACCAGATTGGAAGTGGAGTAGCTGGGACATGAACCAGTGCCCACATGGGATGCTGGCATCATAGGCAGTGGCTTTACTTGCTACACCACAAGGCCAGCCCTGAAGAACATACATACATTAAAACAAAATCTCTCTGACTTATTAACTTCTATAATTACTGTGTTCCTTTTGTTCTGTGCGTTGAAGACAATCTTTTAAAATTATTGGATATCATTTCATCTCTGTGTCCTGACCTCTTTTGGAGCTTTAATCCATTAAAAGTTCCTTTTTGTACCATCACTACATAAAACTTCCCTGCTGAAAGGCCATTAAACATTTAAGTAAAACCAACACTACGAATGAGTGAAGAGTCACTCAACAAACAGGAGGTACATAGTTAATACAGTTACCGTGCAGTTAGTTCAGTTAGCATTATGCACATAGAAGAAAAAAGAAAATTACTTTTAAACACTGTATTATTTTGCATGAAAAAAATTAAAAGTGATGCTTAAGGCAGTTTACAGAATGGACAGAATAGAAAAGTAGAGAGGAGAGATTGAAATTATAAAACAGTAATGAGTTTTACCTAAAATGATAATGTAAAGCAAGGGAAAAAATGAAAGACAAGGTGAAAAGTAAAGATTAATGTAAATGTTCCAACATCTATTCAAATGGTGACTCAGGTGGAGAAAATCGAGATGGAAAAGGAGAAAATAGCTCAATTCACCATGATCAAAAATGATTTCAGATATTAATTACCTGCTAGATTTAATTACATCATTAAATATGGTCATGATGGATTCAATTACTCAAGATAGAAATCTGAGCATTGTCTTATTTTTTTCATTCAGTTTTCAGAACAAATATATCCACAAATGCTCTATAACATAAAATCTCAAATCTTCTCATTTTACTATTACCATTGTATTTCAGATTCCTAATACTTTGTAAATAGTTTCCTTAAATTCCCTTCTGTTCCGCTTCTATTTGTGTATACCATATCTGTTACATATCTATAAGCATGTATGCATATATATGTATAATTTCTTCTTGTGTAAATTGCCAGTTTACACAACTTACATGCCTTTACTTTTATACCTTTCATATGCTCATATTTTTCCTTATTGATTGAAAATCTATTTGTATTAACTCAATGTCTCAATTATAAAGACAGAAACAGGTGGTCCTTGATTATAAACCTTTTATTTTTAACTGTTATTTACAGAGATCTTAAATTTTGGAGTAGCTAAATCCAACTATCTATTTTATATGTGCCTTAAATATATGATTATGTATGTGTATTAGCTTGTTTCTGAACTTACATTCTACCAGGTTTATTTTCTGTTATTTTATTTTTGTACTATACTTTCTAATTTTGTATCATAAACTTATAATTATTCAAAACATCATTATTGAAAATATATTTCTATTATTTGGAGTATAATCTTTCATGAATTACTTAGACTATAAAGTAGAAAGCTTAGCATAATTTTACTCTAACTAGATTCACAGGTAGTTTTTCTAATAAAACAATTTGGGTCAATTGAATTTAAAATTAAGGGTTTCAGATTCAGATTATTGTTTATATATTACATATACATTGCATTCTTACCTTTGAGTAATGACTTCTTAGAAATAACTTTTCTGTTGAGAGTAGTGGTAACATAAAGAATATATTTATATTTGAGAGAGAGTTTACAAAATGCCATTCAGTTGAAATTACAACTGAAATCGTGCTACTATATAATTTTTTTTTATTTAGCCAAAAATTCTTTGTAACTTTCTTTGACCAACAGAACTGACAGAGAGATTCTTTTAAAAAAAAAAAGATTTATTTATTCATTTGAAAGGGAAAGATGAAGAGAGAGAGAGAGAGACAAACAGCGATCTTCCATCTGATGGTTCACTCCCCAAATGTCCAGTTCAAAGTCAGCAGCCTAGAACTCCATCCAGGTCTCCCACATGGTGGGCAAGGGCCCAGTTACCTGGGTCATCATCTGCAGGAAGGCACATTAGCAGGAAGCTGGATAAGAAGCATAGCAGCTGGGACTCAAACTGGCACACCAAAATGGAATGCAAGTATAGCAAGCAGGGCTTAACCTGCTGCACTACAACACGGATCCTAACACTGGACTTCTAAGTCTGTATCTCAGAAGACCTTGAGAATTTTTGAGGATTCCCTCTCTTGGAGTTCTTTTTCAGTCATGTGGTGCAGTGCACCTTAACTTGATGTGACTCAAATCACATATGACTCAGCTGACAGTCTATACTATTAGAAATGTGAGTTTAGACCATCAGAGGCAAGGGGAAGGAGCCAGTATCTACATAAAATTGAATGAGAGTAGGAAAGACCAGCAGAATTGGACAACTGAGGCCAGTCTTCATTGCTGAACTTCAGAACAGTGAAAACAAACAAGATGGTTGCGATTGTAAAGCACTGAACGCTGAGATGATCTGCTTTGCCCCAACAGGCGATTGAAACAAAAATCTGTACCTTGAAATGGAGTATTCCATAACCCCAGGCTAGAAACAGGAGGGACTGGCTTTACGACTGAGGCAAATGAAGCAGGAAGAGCACATTGCTTGATGAGATCCCAAGGCCGAACATTGAAAGTATCCTTTGGAAGCAGCGTGTTCCCATGGCAGGTGCTCAAGAGAGAGGGCAGAGGACCTGAATGAAATGCCGCTCAGGACCTGCTGTGTTACGTCGCCACGGTCTCCCGCTCATGAAAGAGTCGCAAAGTCAGAAGTATTCTCCATGCTAAAATCCTGCTCACTTGTTAATCTTTAGTTCATTTTCCTTTCATGTGCAAAATTCATAGAGAACTGTGGCTATGGCCTACATGTACTCACATTTTGCTTAATCCCTAAAATAACTTTAGATACTCAATTTACCAAATTCAATTAGGTTATTAATTTATTCACTAACTCTTTAATATATTCACAGACTTAATGACTTAGAGCTTCAGCTCAAAATAATTGACTTATAAAATTTGATGTATACATATATACATATATATGTATACATAAAATATATACACATATGTATACATAAATATATATAAATATATATATATATATATATATATTAAGCAGGGAGTCGGCATTGTGGCACAGAAGGTTGGGCTGCCGCCTGGGACTCCTGCATCCCATAAGCACTAGTTTAAGTCCTGGCTGTTCCACTTCCTAACCAGCTCTCTGCTAATACACCTGGGAAGGCAGTGGACAATGGCCCAAGTGCATAGACCCCTGCACCCATATGGGAGACCTGGGTGAAGTTTCAGGCTCCTGGGTTCAGCCTGGCCCAGCCTCGGCCACTGCAGCTATTTGAGAAATGAATCAGCAGTGGGACTAGTCATTCTTTTTTTCTCTATTCCCCCACCCTGCCCCCATGACTCTGCCTTTCAAATAAATAAAGAGACACATCTTTTAAAAATTGGCATATACATTTTTTTCAAGGAAGAAATAAATAACACCTATATCTCATTGTATAGTGAGCTTTCATATATCACTCCCAGTAAATTTCAACGCATCTAAGAAGACTGACATTTTTTTCTTCTAATACAGAATATTAATGTAGCACATAGATGAAAGCTTGGGGGAAGAAGCCGAGTACTAACACACACAGATGACCAGCTTGTCCAAGGCTATACTTCTCAAAAAAATGTTGGAACTTAGGGAATGTAAATGGAAACTTGACATTTCTGTTTTCTATTATACTTGATTATTTATGCAATGTAAATGTGGAGTTGATCTTCTACTGTTACTATTACTGCTAATGATATTAGCAATATTAGCATAATAAAAGTAGCAATATTAACCCAATAATCATTTTACTAATATGTTTATTAGTAAAAGATATCTACTAATAACTTTTAAAGATTAACAGAATAGGACTCGATAAATAACCATTATGCTCCATAACATTTTAATATCCATAAGAAAAGTAGTGGGAAATGTCACCTGTACATGTCAAAATTGGCACGCAAAATCAGGGCTAAATGAAGAAAAATCACTATGGACAAAATTCTGTAGACTGTTGTTCTTGATTTGGTACCAAAAAAAAACGCCACACGAGAATGATAAGGAATTTAGCGGCTGAAGACAACAGAACACCGGGCTGCCTGTTGGCCAGTCCCAAACCCATTCCGCAACACCTATGCAGAATCACTCTTTTAAAGTGGTGATTAGCTAAGACAGACTGAGAGTCTGGAGGAAAAAGAGGATTCATTTCCAGAGGATGAAGAGACTGATTATTCCCAGAGTAAGAAAATGTATCCTGTATTCAGGATCAGCAAATGCTTGAGGAAACTGTTACACATAAGGCAAAACATTATTCTATGAGGTGAAATTAATGCTCCAGGGATCTGTCTCTTGAACAGCACGCTGATGGCTTTTTGGATAGTGAGAAACCTTTACATCCCTCTGGTTAAAGGACCTCATTACATTTTCCCTCCCCAAAATTACCTGAAACTCTGCAAAGAATAATTGAAAGGATCACAAACTAAATGGGTGTATTCTAGCACTGAAATTATAAATCAGATCACATATACAAAATCACTTTAGATTCTAGGATAGTGACTTTCCTAAGAAGGCTAACGCAAAAATAAGAGATGAAATTCCTCTGAGATAGCAAATGGGCCCCATATAACAGGACAATAGCCAGTGTTTTATCAGAAGCTTCCCAGGAAATCTGAGACCCCAGAAAAACCTAATACTACATTTGAGAAGTAATACTGGAGTACAAGATTTAAAAATAAGGAAACATTGCAAAAAGGAAGGAGAAACAAACACAGGGGGATATATTACTGAGGTGGTCACAGCATTCTAATATGTGTAGCTAACAGCTTGGTTTACTGGACCTGGACAGAATGATTCTCCATGGTTTTCAGCTATTGGTTAGCACAAAGGGAGAATAATTTATAAGCCACTTTGACTCCCAGGATTAAATATTGACCCACAGGGCATCATAACCCCTGTGCTTGTTTTTGCCTTCAGATTTCCTTAGATCTGGGAGCCAGATCCTAAGATAGTAGTGGCAGCCCCCTAGGCAAGGTAGTGACAGGGCTCAATAAGTCTTCTCCAGTGTTTATTGAAACCTGTCCTCTGGCTTACAAGCATTAATTGGTGGCAGTTCATCATCTTGGAGGGTCATCAGAACACCAAGCAGAAAACCATTGCCAAGTGAATTCAGGGAGTTTCATAAACTGCCAAATACATGGTTATCAAAACTGGATGGTATCTGTCTCTGGTTTTATGACTTAGAAGATAGCAGAAGCAGTTCCAATGCTTCTTATGCTTGCTGGGAGATAGGTTTCTTTCCAAACTGAGTGAGCCTTGAGTTCTGCTTGAGTTGGAACACTTTGAAAAGGCTCCACGATGAAGTGTTATTTTCCTTGTAGAAATGATAAATGGGTCATCTCAAGAAATACTTTTTTTTAACTTTTATTTAATGAATATAAATTTCCAAAGTACGATTTATGGATTACAATGGCTTCCCCCACATACCGTCCCTCCCACCCACTACCCTCCCCTTTCCCACTCCCTCTCCCCTTCCATTCACATCAAGATTCATTTTCGATTATCTTAATATACAGAAGATCAGCTTAGTATACATTAAGTAAGGATTTCAACAGTTTGCTCTCACACAGAAACATAAAGTGAAAAATAATAGATGATTTTTTTTAAGTGACGATGAAATCAGATCAGACCTATTGTCATGTTTAATCCCAGTGAGAGTCAAGTTGGGAGTTGATAATTTCTTTTTTTTTTTTTCAGAGGATCAGTTTAGTATACATTAAGTAAAGATTTCAACAGTTTGCACCCCCATGAAAACACAAAGTGAAATATATTGTTTGAGTACTCGTTATAGCATTAAATCTCAATACACAGCACATTAAGGACAGAGATCCTACATGAGGAGTAAGTGCACAGTGACTCATGTTGTTGACTTTACCAATTGACACTCCTGTCTATGGCATCAGTAGTCTCCCTATGCTCCGGTCATGAGTTTCCAAGGCTATGGAAGCCTTCTGAGTTCTCCGATTCTTATCTTGTTTAGACAAGGTCATAGTCAAAGTGGAGGTTCTCTCCTCCCTTCAGAGAAAGGTACCTCCTTCTTTGAAGACCTGTTCTTTCCACTGGGATCTCACTCGCAGAGATCTTTTGCCAGAGTGTCTTGGCTTTCCATGCCTAAAATACTCTCATGGGCTTTTCAGCCAGATCCGAATGCCTTTAGGGCTGATTCTGAGGCCAGAGTGCTATTTAGGACATCTGCCATTCTATGAGTCTCCTGAGTATCTCAATTCCCATGTTGGATCACTCTCCCCTTTATTTATTCCATCGGTTAGTGTTAGCAGGTACTAGACTTGTTTATGTGCTCCCTTTGACTCTTAGTCCTTTCATTATGATCAATTGTGAACTGAAATTGATCACTTGGAATAGTGAGATGGCATTGGTACATGCCACCTTGATGGGATTGAATTGGAATCCCCTGGTATGTTTTTAACTCTACCATTTGGGGCAAGAAGAAATACTTTTTTTTAACCACTGAATCTGGGACCCAGTCTCTTGCAATCTGTTCAAGCGCCAATCTGGCACAACAGTTCTTTGATATAAATTTTCAACTAGAGGGATTCTACTGTAGGGCTATTTCTGAAGACCTCATGATTTGTACTGTGAAAAGACTCAGCCCTATGTTTTCCAGAATTAATTGTCTCCTCCAGCCTGAATCATAGTTCCTTAGTCATTGTACCTGGAACTGCTCACTTGGATCTCAACACTATATATTATTAGATAGAGACCATGACACCTTCTCATCAATAGTCATCACTCACAGAGCAAGGGGCATTACCCAAATGGGTACTTCAGGTGTGTGGCTCCTCTGTTATCAAGCCAGAGTAGATGTACCATACCAAGATACTTGAAATATATAGAACAGCTCAATGTATAACAGGGGAAGGTTATGTATATTGGAGACAAGTAAACTTCCATAACTTGCTATTATCAACAGATGAGGTTGGGAAGTAAGGAGAAAAAAAGAGGATCTCAAATAATTGATTTCTAGATTATTAAGTCTAGAGCTGTATTAAGAACTAAGATACATAGTTACACCTAAACCTTGTGTACAAAACACCAGTTATTATGCAGCTATCTTATCAAAACATATAATATTAATGAATATAATTACCAAGTGGGAATGTGCTGAAATAATACATAAGTGAAATTAAAATCCATTTTATATTCATCTGTCCATTATTCACAAACAATTCCTTGACTATTAGCTTTTAAACAATATTTCTTCATGGGCCTTGATGTACAAATTGATATATAAGGCATTTGTTTTAAGTATGGGAATGACTAAAAGGTGATTCAATCTTTCATAGTAATTTTTAAATTAAATAATTATTGAGTATTTTTCAAAATGAAATAGAAAACATCAGTTTGTTTTCTTTCATAAAGGACTTTTTAAGATGAATATTTTATATTTTAGTACACAATTATGTCCATAATATCTTCTGTGTGAAAACAGGCATTTAGCTTGAAGAGTTTAAGATGACGTGGTATCTAGCTATTTGAGTAATCTCTATGTTAAAATATAAAACACTGCAGCCAAATTTATCATGATTACTTATTTACATAACAAAGTTGAAAAAGACCCTTCAGATCACTGAATGGAATAATTTTTCAACTTGTATGTATTTAAAAGATAATCTCCTTCAGGTAATCCTACACTTGATATTAAAATGAGAAGCGATAAGGGTAGCTATACTTTTCACCCCTCTATTATATTGTGGCATAAAAAAGACAAATTTTATATATATATATATATATATATTTTATAGATGTTCAAGTTATCAAATCAAAGTATTATTGACAAGCTTACCTGGATAATAGTGATTTAGTTCATGTCGTCCATGAGGAGCCATGAAAATCTCCAAGCTTCCAGAATGATCCTGATCCCTAGAGAACAACATAGTGCGACATTGCTCATATGTAGCTCAGGGTGTTTTTAGCCACTTCCCCTCCTCCTTACTTCCTATAGATTAGGCTTAAATTAATCGTTAGCTGTTTTAAAGATAAGCCTCGGCCGGCACCGCGGCTCACTGGGCTAATCCTCCGCCTTGCGGCGCCGGCACATCAGGTTCTAGTCCTGGTTGGGGCGCCGGATTCTGTCCCAGTTGCCCCTCTTTCAGGCCAGCTCTCTGCTGTGGCCAGGGAGTGCAGTGGAGGATGGCCCAGGTGCTTGGGCCCTGCACCCCATGGGAGACCAGGAAAAGCACCTGGCTCCTGGCTCCTGCCATGGGATCAGCGCGGTGCGCCGGCCGCAGCGCGCTGGCCGCAGTGGCCATTGGAGGGTGAACCAAAGGCAAAGGAAGACCTTTCTCTCTGTCTCTCTCTCTCACTGTCCACTCTGCCTGTCAAAAAAAAAAAAAAAAAAAAAAAGATAAGCCTCTAGAAATCTAGAATGATCTGAGGCAATCAGCATCTCACAGAAAGCTAGCCAATGAGAGGCTATTAAATTGGTATAACTGAGTACTAGAAACAGCAAGTAATGAAACTATATTTGTATTGTTAAATTTCTAGCCATTTAATATCAAAGAACCTTGATTCAACATATTCAGAGACATCACTAAAATATACTAACAACAAAAAACTGTTAAATAATGTGAATTATTCAGAAATATCTAGTAAGAACTAACCTATAAACTCATTTCTTTCTTCTTGGTTATGGAAGAGTGAAATCATGATATGCAATTTATTTTGTTTTTAAGGGGCTGACATTATGGCATAGTGGGCAAAGCTGCTGCCTGGGATGCTGGCATCCCAAATAGGCACCTGTTGGAGTTCCAGCTGCTTTGCTTTGGATTGAGCTCTCAAATAATGGTCTAGGAAAAAGCAGTGGAAGAAAGTCTAAGTGTTTAGGCCCCTGCCACTCATCTGGGAGACCTGGATAAAGCTCCTGGCTTCGCCCTGGCTCACCTATGGCCATTGCAGCCAACTGGGGAATGAACCAGTGGATGAAGACATCTCTCTCTCTCTGTCTCTCCCTCTCTCTGAAATTATTTCAAATAAAATAAATATTTTGTAAAATATATAAAAGTTTTAATTCTAAAGGTGGAATTTTCTTTCAAGTGTCCAAAAGATCATTTGACTATTTCAAAATGAATTCAAAATAATGACATTATCCCGAAACTATGCTTCAGTTTGGATATGTATCAGTTTACATCATGTCTGGCAAGAAAATAACAAAATAAATGATAGGAAGCATAAGAATGTGAAGTTATTTGTGAGATTAAAATCTAAATTTCTGGGGTCAGCATTGTGGCACAGCAGGTTAAGCTGCAGCTTGAAGGGCTGGCTCCATGTCCAATCCAGCTCCTTGCTAATGAACCTGGGAAAAAGTAGAAGATAGCCCAAGTGCTTAGGCCTCTATACCCACGTGGGAGACCCAGAGCAAGCTCCAAGCCCCTGACTTCAACCTGGGTCAGCCCCAGCCATTGTGGCCAGTTGGGCAGTGAACCAGCAGATGGAAGATTTTTTTGTCGCTGTCTCTGTCTCTCTTCCTATCTCAAGTAAATAAAAAATAAATCTTTAAAAAAATCTAAATTTCATATGCCCACTTATTTTCCCTTTGGAGAATCAATTCAAATGGTCACTATTAACCTGTGTGAAATCAGTTCTTTCAAGTTCAAAATTTGGCACCAGATTTTTCTTCTCTGGCTACTGTACATAGTTTCTCCAAATGTGATTTCAGTATTAGCCCCTTTTGTTAATTCATTATAAATTGCATCAGTCACATTTTCATTACTACAATAAAATATGTAAGATAGCTACTTACTAGGGAAATGGGTTTATTTTGGGTCAGGAATTCAGAGACTCACAGCTCAAGATTGAGTGACCCCAGTTGATTTGGTTATCTGGTGAGGGTAGAGGATGGCAGTAGAAGGGGATGTGTGTAGGAATGATCACAGGGTGAGACAGGAAGCAGAGAGAGAGGCTGGGCCTGATTCAAGCATATTACTAACCCTCTAGCTAGAGCTACCTTACAGTGGCAATCCCCCAATGACAAAGCACCTTGTGCTAGGACTACCTCCTAAACTCAAGGATTTGGTTATGTTTTCACCCTCTCAGTACCATTAATTTATGACTTTGGGGATTAAATGTCTGCATGACTTTAGGAGCCATATCCTAGTCAAACCATAGCATAAATACAATGAATTATTTTTCAGCCTTAAAGAAGAAGGAAAGCTGGCATTTGTGATAATATGGATGACATTAGAGGACAGTATGCTAACTGAAATACAGCCAGGCACAGAAAGACAAATTCTGCATGATCTCATTTACATCCTGAATCTAAAAATGTTGAACTCAAAGAATAGCAAAATAGTGGTTGACATGGGTTAAATGGTGGTGGATATTGGCCAAAGGATACACACAAAGTTTCTGTTATAGAATGAATATATTCTAGAGACCTAATGTACAGCATCTTAATCACAGTTAGTGATAATGTATACTTCAAATTTGCTAAGAGAGTAGATCATCAGTATTCTTACCACATACACACATACACACAAATAATAGCTATGTAAGGTGACAGATATGTTAATTAGCTTGATTCTGGTATTTACATAACAATACATATGTATATCAAAATGCAAAATTGTACACATTAAATACATAAAATATTTTGTCAGTTACACATCAATAGAACTGAGGGGAGAAAAGAGCAAGTAAAAGAGATCATTTTGATATATTCAGAAGAGAATTAAGAAAAACAGAATGGGTAAACTTCAATCTGGTGGAAAACAGCCACTCACTAAAAGTCTATGGATAAACTAAAAAGGGAATAAAAACAAGAATGGAAGAAATGAAAATATCAAGTCCTATTCTAGAGTGGCCAAACTAAAAACTTTGGAGGTAGAGTTTTAACAAGATTTTCAATGTGATTTTTATTTTTTAAAAATTGTAATTAAACATTTTAACAGATAAAATCATATATTTATTGTATAACATGTTATGTTTTAATGCATATATACTGGCAGATTAGTGTATATCTTATTTATGATGATTAATAATACTGATTGAATTAAAGAATCACTATGTTCCTAAAGTTGTATTTATGAAATGCATGAAGTTTGTATACCTTGAATGTAAGGATTCTGGGAAAAAAGAATTAATGTATTTATAATACATATTCATATACAATTTCAGAAGAACAAACTTAAACTTCACTGTTTTTTTTACCATTCACTATGCTTCTTAAAAAGACAATGGACTTCTGTGGATAGCACTGACTAGAGTTGTACGTAAGGAAAACAGCCAGCAGGGTGGACTTATTCAAGTTCAAGTAGCTTCATATTATATTTTATTTTCACTTTGCTCTGCCAAAAGTGGTATCATTGTCTCTTGGCTTCTTCATTTTAAAGCCCAGAGGGAGAGTTTGCATAAATGAAAATACAAATATTATCCAGGTCCGAACATGCAAAAAGGGACTAGATGCTATACAGAATTAATTTTAAAAATTAGCCTTGTCTGTGCTGAATAAGCCTAAACCAACTCCATTGCTCAATTTTACTCTTCACAAAGAAGAAACATTTCAACTCCTCTGGGGAAAGGACATAACGGATCATTTTATAGTTAAAGGTAAGTGAGATTTCTTTTTTTTTAAATCACAAAGATTATCTTCTGCCTAGAATTTAGAAAACTGGAAAGGCTGTCAGTCTCATACCAGTGATGAGAGTAAAGCAGTGCCAACTATAAAATCATACATTTTCTTAAACCCATCAGAGATCTGAGCTTACAGGATAACCAATGGGGCTAAAATCCTGGAAAAATAGGCACTTCTGAGATGAAATGTAGCCCAACCATTGGCTCCCCTATGGTAGAACATAGGGAGAAAATAGAGCTGGTATCCAGGTGGCTAGAAAGATTTCTACTAAAATATTTAAGAGTTTGCTAAAGTTCGACTGTGGGCTAGCATGAGATTATAGAGCCCCTGAGACCTGTTAAAACTAAGGGAGATGGCATGCACTTGAAGACTCTTCTCCAGGGACTTTACTAAGTGCTAAAGAGAAAGAATGTGAGCATGGTTGGCTACTGCAGAAAACATTCCTTTGCTTAAATCAAACAATACAATTAATCACATCAACAGAATAAGAGCACAAAGCAATGTAATTATCTCAAGAGATGCAAAGAAATATCTGTTAAAATTTGACATCCATTTATATTAAAAGCTCTTAGAAAAACAGAGAAAATAATTCTGGCTAGTCAAGGATATTTTAAAAAACTATAAAGCATACAATGTTGAATGATGAAAGACTGAATAGATTCCTCACAATTTGGAGAAAACAGCAAGTCATTCTCACCAATCCTACTGAACTTTGTATTTTGGAATACAACAGATACAGCAAGACACTACATACATAGATGTACACATATGTGCCTGCATGCATATGTTCAAACACATGTGCATGCATATGTCAGTGTATACATATTGGATATAAAGAAATACAATTCTATGTACTTGCAGATGACATGATTTTCTACTTTTTAAATTTTTTTTATTACAGAGAGACAGAGGGAGACTGATACAGAGAGAGAGAAAGAGAGAGAGAGAGAGAGATCTATCCTGTTTCACTCCTCAGATGGCCAAAATGACCTGAGTTCGGTCAGGTTGAAGCCAAGAGCCGGGAGCTTCATCCATGTCTCCCATGTGGGTGCAAGGGCCCAAGCAGGGACTGAAGCACTTGGGCCATCTTCTGCTGCTTTCTCAGGTGTGTTAGCAGGGAGCTGGATCAGAAGTGGAGCAGTCAGGATTTGAAGGACTCCCATATAGGATGCTGGCACTGCAGATGGCAGCTTAACCTATTGCACCACAGTGCCAGCCCGATTTATATTTTAAGTCTAATAGAATGTACTGAAAGCTACCAAAAACCCTAATAATTGAGTTCAGCAAGTTCCCAGGACAAAAAGTCAACATAGAAAAGTCAATTGTGGGGGCCAGCGCTATGACATAGTAGGTTAACACCCTGGCCTGAGGTGCCGGCATCCCATATGGGCGCCGGTTCGAGACCCGGCTGCTCCACTTCCTGTCCAGCTCTCTGCTATGGCCTGGGAAAGCAGTAGAAGATGGCCCGAGTCCTTGGGCCCCTGCACCTGTGTGGGAGACCTGGAAGAAGCTCCTGGCTCTTGGCTTCAGATCGGTGCAGCTCTGGCATTTGCTGCCAATTGGGGAGTAAACTATCAGATGGGAGACCTTTCTTTCTTTCTTTCTCTCTCTCTCTCTCTCTCTGCCTCTCTGCCTCTCTGCCTCTCCTCTCTCTGTGTAACTCTAACTTTCAAATAAATAAATCTTTAAAAAAAAGTCAATTGTATTTCTATATAGTAACTATAAATAATTAGAAATTTATCTTTTAAATAACTACCATTTTAAAATGCTCCCCACCCTTTGGCAACTGCCATTCTACTCTGTTTCTGAGTTTGACTTCTTTAGATTTCACATACAAGCGAGAACATAAAATATTTACCTTTCTGTGGCTTGCTTATTTCACTTAGTCTATTATCCTCTAGCTTTCTTTACGTTGTCAAAAATGGCAGGATTTGCTTATTTTTTAAAACTAGATATCACTTGGTATCAAAACATCTTCATGCATCAACAGACATTTCAATTGTTTCCATATCATGGCTATTCTGAATAATGTTCCCATGAATCTAAGAACACATATTTCTTTGTGGTATTGACTTTGTTTGCTTTAGATATACACATATAGTCAGCTGATAGATTGTTAGATCATTTGGTAGTTCTATTTTGTTATTTTTGAGGAAACTATACTGCTTTCCACAATGGCTATACAAATTTACATTCCTATCAATACTATATAAAGTTTCCCTTTGCTCTATACCCTCAGCAACTTTATATCACTAGGTCAATTGCTTTTTCAGAAGGGTGCAAGGCAATTCAATGGAGAAAGCATAGTATTTTCAACCAACATTTTTGTAACAATCAAATATCCATGAAAAAATAGAATCTCACATCTCATGTACCATAGAAAAATTAAATTACATTCAACATTAGACCTAATGTAAACCTGAAAACATAAAACTCCTAGAAGAAATGTAGGAAAAACATCTTTTTGAACTTGAGGTAAGCAAATCTGTCAATTACAATACCAAATTCTCATTTGCTACAAAAATAAACTGGATTCTATAAATATACACACAAACACACACATACATACACTGGCATATGTACCAGGGGTCTTCCAAAAGGCCAAAGTAAAGGCATGTTATAAAAAAAGTATGCACAGATTTCAAGGTTTTTTTGTACCAAAACAAGTATATCTTTTAATTCCATTTTCCCATGAACTTTTGAAATACTCTCATGCATTTATATGCAAATCATTAACTCTTCTAAAACATTGTTAACACAATGAAAGAAAATCCACTTATTGTAGTAAATACTTGCAAAACTTTTATCTGATCCAGGAATTGTATCTCAGATACCTGAAGAAATCACAAAACTCAATAATATAATAAAAAACCAAACATCCCAAATAAAATCAGGCAAAAGATTTAAACACGCACTGCAATGAGGAGGCACTAAGTTTGATATTCAGCAAAAGAAAAGGACATGCTCAACACCATTATGCCACCATGTGCTACCACCACACATCCATTATAAAGCCAAAAGAAAAATAAAGCCAAGACAAAAACCAAAGACACAAATAAAACAGTAACCCGAAAACTTCAAGGCCTGGCAAGGATGTTATGGAACTGGAATTTCACACTTTGCTGCTCACCATGTAAACTGGCCCTTTCAGCATTTATTCAGCTTTCCCAACTGGGGAAAAGACATCTTTACACAGCAACCTGTACATTGGTGCTTATGGAGGTTTCATTCACAAACTTTCAAATAGTGGGAGCAAACCAAATGGCTTTCATGGAAGAATTGACAATCTGTGATAAATCTAGCAGTGGAATACCATTAAGCAATACAAAAATAAACTAGTAAATGCTTACATGGCAGAGAAGATATTATCAATATATTGACTACTATTAACAACTGTTAACCCAGGGCAAGCCTTGTCTATTACACTCAGCATTTGCCAATCCCCACGATTTCCACAAGTGGGAAACTTGACTACAGAATTTGTGCTAGTGGGTAAATAAACACAATGACAACATCAAAAAGTCATACATGCAACAAGATGAATGCATCACACATTGTATTATGCTAAGTATAGGAAGCCAGACTCGAAAGTTTATAAAATTTATAATTCCATTTATATGACATTCAATATCTGGCAAAAATACAAGAACAGAAAATATATAATTAGTTTCCAGGAGCTAAGGGTGAAAGATTAATTAAAAAGAGGCATAGAGTGATAAGGTGATGGAATTGATGTATGTTGTGATTATGGTAATGGTGACACAACTGTAAAATTGTCCAAACTTACCAAAAAAGAATATTTTCAATATGTAAAATATCTCAGTAAGCCTGATGGAATTAAATAAAATATATTTTAAATCACGCGACACACGGTAATTGTATTGCCCCTACAAGATTGATCAAAGGTGAGTTTTTGTCCTGTAAGTAAGAGCACAATTTTTTCCAGTCTGAAGCTGAGGTTTATTTCCATTTTGTCTGTTACTGTATTTTGAAGTTCCCTATTTCCATAAGTAACAACTTTCTCCAATCATACCACATAGACTATTACATGGTATAACCATCCATACGGCAAAATTGCTGTTCTGAGTTTTTTTTTTTTTTTATTAAGATCTATTTATTTGAAAGTCAGAGTTACAAGGAGAGAGGGAAAGACAAGGAATAAGATCTTTTATCGCATTTCACTCCTCAGATGGCTGCAATGATCAGGGCTGGGCCAGGCCAAAGCCAGGATCTAGGAGCTTCAGCCTGGTCTCTCATGTGTTTTTATAAGCCATTAGCAGGGCACTGGATCAGAAATACAACATTCAAACTTGAACTGGCACCCATATGGTATGCCAGCACTGCAGGCAGCAGCTTTATCTGCTATGCCACAAAGACAGCCCATGTCATGAGTTCTTGATCCTTTGCATTTGAACTTCTTATTTTTGTTTATATTTCCTTTGCTAGTTTCAGCGTTTGATTCTCCGAAGATACTTGGGGACTTATAATAAGGAACCCAAGACATACTACATGGCACATATAATTTTAAAAAAGCCTCGTATTGGTACAAAAATTGAAATGTAGACAAATGGAACAGAATAGAAACTCCAGATATTAATCCACAGAGCTACAACCAACTAATCTTTTACAAATGAATTAAAATTAATCCCTGGAAAAGGACAGTCTCTACAACAAACAGTTCTGGGAAAATTGGATCTTCACATGCAAACGTATGAAATACACCACATACAAAATTAACTCAAAATGGATCAAGGATCTAAATCTATGACCTGATACCATGAAATTACTAGAGAGCATTGGGGACACTCTGAAGGACATTGGCATAGGCGAAGACTTCTTGGAAAAGATCTCAGAAGCACAGGCAATAACAACAAAAATAGACAAATGTGAGAGCATCAAATTAAGAAGCTTCTGCACTGCAAAGGAAACATTCAACAAAGTGAAGAATCAACTGATAGAATAGGAGAACATATTTGCAAACTATGAAACTGATAAAGGATTAATATCCAATATCTATAAAGAGCTCAAGAAACTCAACAACAAAACAAACAACTCAGTTAAGAGATGGACAAAGGACTTCAATAGGCATTTTTCAAAGGATGAAATTCAAACGGCCAACAGATAAAAAAATGCTCAAGAACACTAGCCATCAGGGAAATGCAAATCAAAACCGCAATGAGATCTCACCTCACCCCAGTTACAATGGCTATCATCCAAAAATAAATAAATATATACATATATACATACATACATATTGGTGAGGATGTAGGTGAAAAAGTAGGAATGTAAACTATTACAACTACTATGGAAGACAGTATAGAGAGTCCTCAGAAAGCTGAAAACAGATCCACCATATGACCTATGTGGGGAGCAACTGAGACTAGACTAAGTTACTGGAATTAAGACTTATTCTATGCATCTGCTCTCCCACAATATGGCTCTGGGAAAGGAGTAAACAGTTTCTACACAGCTGCCTCGCCAATTCGACTGATAAACTGCAGGAGCTGATCCTGCTCCTGATTGGAGGAGAGCAGCGTGCTCAGAGTATGGGCAGCAGAGTTGGGATTGGTAGAAGCGGACTATAAAGGAGGAGAGAGACAACATGCACCAGGAACACCTGAGGAACATCTGAGGAACCCCTGAGAGACCACTGAGAGACCACTGAGAGCCGGCTGGTGGTGTGCCGCTCCTCCGCGGAAGCAGGGAAAGCGGCGGGGGGTGCCGCCCCTCCGCGGAGGCGGGGGGCCGGCAGCTAACCCAGGACAGCATCGTTCCTCCGCGAGTGAGGGAACGGCAGCTAACCCCGGGAAGGGCTGGGCAAAAGGAACAGCGCAGGGTCTAGTTTTCTTCCTCCACGAATGGGGGAGCAACAACCTATCCATCCCACTCCTGGGAATTTACCCAGATGAAATGGAATCAGCCTGTTAAAGAGTGATCTGTATCCCCAGGTTTATTTCAGCTCAACTTATGATAGCTAAGATATGGAATCAAACCAGATGTCCATCATTGGTAACTGGATAAAGAAAATGTGGTATATTTATTCTATGGAATATTACTCAGTTATAAAAGAATGAGTAACAAAATGGATGCAACTGGAAACCATTATGCTTAGTGAAATCAGTCCCAAAAAGACAATATCATATGTCTTCCCTGATTTGTGGTAACTAATAAACAGAGTACAAAAAATATAATGTATATGAGCACAACTGACATTTTGAAATTTGATTCATATTTATGGCCCTTGTATATATTCTTGAGGTACAGTGGTTTTGTACTTACTACTTGTTGAATTCTTTATTAAGTGGAGGGTTAAGCTTGTGATTGTAAAATGTTATTGTAAAATTTAAAAGAAAAAATAAGAAAGGAAAGAGGAGGGATGCTGGGAGCATGGACAAGAGGGAGGGTAGGGTAGGAAGTATCATTATACTTTTAAATATGTATATACTAATTATAAAAAATTTTCTCACTTTATATAAATTTTACAAATTAAAAAAGCGGCCCAGGGGTGTTTAATGAATAATCTTCTTTCTTCACCATTCAGTTTCAGTTTCAATCATACCAAACATTGATTATGTAAAACAGATACTCTGTTAGGAATGAATAATAAATAATGATGAACAAGAGAGATATTATTACTACATGTATTTTTGTTTCCATAGAACTTATGGGGATTATGGTAGAGAGTATGCTTTCAATTATAATCTAATATGATGAACTCTAGGTTAATCTTTGAGAATATAGGAGGCAAACAAAACGGGTTTAGTTTTGTCAATCAAATGTCCTCAGAGTGATTTCTGAATTGGGTTTTGGAAAGTGAATAGGAATCACTGAAGGAGGAGAAAATAAGGGAAGGTAGAAGTATTTCAGACAGAAAGAGTACAGTGTGAAAAGGCCTTAAGTCAAGGAGCAAAAAAGGGATTCAATCATCTGAAAGGGTTCATTATCACAAGAAGATAATAAGGTAGGTAGTGAGAGATGAAACTGGAAATACAGACGGAGATCAAGATGTGACAAGTCTACCATCATGAATATGTACAATTTTATGTATTAATTAAAAATAGAATCTAATATAGCATACTAAAGGTTTTTTTTACTTCCTTTTCTCACAGATATAATTATAATATTACAATTTTATTAGCATATACTAGTTTTATGTGCATCATAACTTGGGAAAATTTACATAGAGCACAACCTAGTTAGACACTGAGATTAATCTTTTAGGAGCTCCCAAAGGCCTACTCTGGTAACACTATCTTTTCTGATTTTGTCTCTTAAACCTGCCTTATATTGTATAAGATTAATTATCTATCTTCTCCATCTTTCCACACTTACACCAAACAGTTTCAACAACCAGAAGATCACAAAATTCACATTGGTCAACAATGATTCTTTAATTTTAAGTACTTTTGGCTGGCACCACGGCTCACTTGGCTAATCCTCTGTCCGCGGCGCCAGCATCCCGGGTTCTAGACCCAGTCAGGGCACCGGATTCTGTCCCGGTTGCTCCTCTTCCAGTCCAGCTCTCTGCTGTGGCCCGGGAAGGCAGTGGAGGATGGCCCAAGTGCTTGGGCCCTGCACCCCATGGGAGACCAGGAGGAAGTGCCTGGCTCCTGGCTTCAGATCGCCGCAGCGCGCTGGCCGTATCGGCCATTTTGGGGGTTGAACCAACTGAAGGAAACCTTTCTCTCTGTCTCTCTCTCTCACTGTCCAATTCTGCCTGTCAAAAAAAAAAATTAAATACTTTTGTCATTTATCCTATATTGACAATTGTTTTGCTACTTTTTTGTCCACTGAAAATCCTGACTTACTTTAACTTTACATATTGAATGTCTGAAAGACAGAGAATAAATAACTATAAACTTAGAATACTCTTTATTAAAAATAAAAATACATTTTAGTATTTTTAATTTTTAAAAAGCTTTTCAAGCATCACAGTATTCTGATAAAAATCTACTCTGAGAGTCATAATCATCAGAGACCTTGACATTGCTGTCAACGTGATAAACAAAAGCTTTTTTTTTTAAGAAAAAGAATCATTGATAGACAACAGAGAAGGTCATTTGAAGGATGATATCTACATCATCTGTAGTAAGTTTATGTGTTTTATTTCACAACCAGTGGTGAACCAGAGATTCAATTAGGTGGATGTCTCAGATTTCAAAATAATGGTCTTTTAAAAATTATTCATATTCCAATATTACAATTTGGCAAACACTAAACACGGTGCTTTCATTTACTACTATTAAAAAATTGGAAAAATAAGGATATTATAATTAACATTATTATTCATAGAAATATAAATTTGTTTGATTTTGGTAAAAAGTAAATTATTTCCAAACTCTTCCAGAAGCAACCAGGGTTAGTAGTTGGGTTGTACACATCCTGATAGTCTGGAGTAGAAACCAAACTAAACATGCACAGTGATCATTACCTACTCTGTGAATCATCTAAGCTACAGTTGGCATCACCTTAAACCAGTAGGAATCTTTCAACTCTGCAAAACATGTGGTAAATTTTTGACATTCGACAATATGTTACAAAATAATGTTACAAAATAGCATATTTATTCTTGTGGTAGGATGCAGAAAAACTATTTTCCAAACCAAAAAGATTTTATGAACCTGATCCAGGGACTTAAAACGATGCTGAAGAAGACAGCCAAAATGGGATTTTAAAATGACCCCATATTATCTATGTACTTCTCAATCTGCTTCTCTGTGCCACCTGCAGGGGTGTTGATGAAACTAATTCCAAGAGGGCATCAAAGCCAAAAATGTGGTATTTCTGCCTTATCAGAAAAAAGAACATTATACCTGCTCATTGTTAACAACCAATTTCTATCTTCTTTAGTTTAAGTATATTTTTATTTTTTAAACACCCACATTCATGGATATTTTCCATGACTTTGAAAATTACTCAGATCAACACCCTTTTCTGTAATTTTGGTTAAATTATAATGCCACAGAATGAATCAGTTGTGTATAGTTGTCTTATTTACACAGTATATTAAACCTCATAAACAGGTATGTAATTCTACAAAGAAAAAAAACATTTAATTTCTGTTCAGGTGTATACTGCATTTTGTCATTTGTTATAAAAACAAGAAGGAGGTGAGGACCCCAAATACCCAAGACCTATCATATATTCTTCATCATCATGATCATCACTAGCAAGTATTCTTCAACTCCTCACAATATTCTCCCTTCTTTTCAACATGTGATTTAGTGTTATTCAATATGCCATGTTTTTTCTTGAGTACTGACTAAAACTCTATGGTTTACACAGAAAACTTCAAGGGAACACAGATCAGAGGATACATATACACATTTATTTTTCTTAGTGTAAATAAGTATTAATGTTTAAATTCATATATTGAATGTCATTACACTTGAAAATACAAGAGATTTTTCTCATTGAAAAAAGTTTTCTCTGTTTTGATACACTATAAATATATATCATAAGAGATACAACAAATATAACCTAGTAATAGCCTAGAAAAGTAGGGTAAGGAATAGAAATTACACTGTGCTCCACCATTTACCTCCCTTTTTAAATCAAGTGACCCCAGAAAAGTGATAATACAGAGCAAATTGTTAGAATTTCATATACAGGGAATTCTGAAGAGAGCATAAGACAATTTGTGACAATTGCAAATGAATAGTTTCATCATACAACATGATCCACAAAATTCGAAACTCCCAGATTTTTTTTTTCACAAACCACAGAGTAAAAAATAAACCTCAAGATTCTTCCCAAAGAATATTGAATGAAACAACTAACCAGTAAGCTGTGTGCAACAATAAACACATTTCATCATTTTTTGGTTAATTTTCAGTGCCTGGTATCAACTGATGTTGATTGTCTTTTGCTTTTTCTCTTGATAAGACCAAAGACACCACAGTGTGCAACTGTTTCAAGGATTAGTGGGGTCAGAGTCTGAGAAAAGACTTCTAGCCCTAGTTAATTGTAAGTAAAACTGAAAGCAATTGGATTCACTTTTAACTCTTTTACAGATGATTGAAAAAAGTTGTTTTTGTTCTCCTTGTATGTTAAATTATTACCTGAAGTGGGGCCGGTGCTGTGGCGTAGTGGGTAAAGCTGCCGCCTGCAGTGCCGGCATCCCATATGGGCACCAGTTCAAGTCCTGGCTGCTCCACTTCCGATCCAGCTCTCTGCTATGGCCTGGGAAAGCAGTAGAAGATGGCCCAAGTCCTTGGGCCCATGCACCCAGGTCGGAGACCCGGAGGAAGCTCCCGGCTCCTGACTTCAGATCGGCGCACCTCTGGCCATTGTGGCCAACTAGGGAGTGAACCAGTGGATAGAAAACCTCTCTGCCTCTCCTTCTCTCTGTGTAATTCTGACATTCAAATAAATAAATAAATCTTAAAAAAATTATTACCTGAAGGAGGTGTTCAGGTCCTTTGTAGCTCAGTAAACCAGAGTTTAGTCATCTGAAAAATAAGATTATCTAATTAGCTCATTATTAAATGTTCTTCCAACTCCAAAATGTTATTCTTCCATGTATGGTGAGATTTCTTTCTGGATCATTTTACTCTATACTATGCCATGTGGCCAGTGCTAGCAAACTAAGGTATTTCAGCTGGTATTAAAGATAACTTTCCCATTGGCAGCTCATAACATTTCCACATATATGGTGTCCAATGTGGGTGTCAATACAAACAATGATGACAAGGACAGAAAGGAACTGGGTCTCCATTAACACATATAAGGACATAAGGCTGCTTCAAAAGTACACATAAAAATACAACTTGGCAAAGCTGGTTTTGTAGTACACCAGATAAAGTATCCCATGTGGGTGCCAGTTCAAGTCCTGGTTGATCCAGTTCCAATCCAGCTCCCAGCTAATGGCTTGGGAAAAGCAACAGAAGATGACCCAAATGTTTGGGCCCCTGCCACCCATGTGGGAGACCTGATGCAGGTCTTGGCTCCTGGTTTTGACCTGGCTTTGGCCTGGCTTAGCCCTGGTGGTTGAGGCATCTAGGAAGTGAACCAGCAGGTGGAAGATAGATCTCTCCCTCTCTCTCTCTCTCTCTCTCTCTAAATCTTTCAAAAAAAAAATCTTAAAAAAAAAGTCACCATGCCACTACCATGATGATGGTATCAAAAACCTTTTAAAAATAGGAATTTAAAGTGAAGTTTATATTACTGGAAAAAAGAAATCCCTAATAGTCTTTCCCAAGACATATTTTCCATGAACTTTTTGGAGACTTCTCTTGGAAAATGCTTTAAAGATAGAAGAAAATAAAAAAGATGAGGATAAATCATTTCTGTGTTTTATGGACAGGCTTAAGTTTAACTAGAGCTTTTGGGTTTCTGTAACTGAACTGTTCCTAAGTTATCTCAAGTCTAGCTCTTTGCAGGTGACTCTGCGACTCCCCTTCTTTACTGATTCCCACTGTATTCCTTAATGCAAACTGATCTCTACATGCCACACGTATCTCCCTGGTCTCTGTCTTCTTCTTGTCAACATTACCACTGACTTCTTATTACTAAATTAAGCTGAAAAAAACATCATAACTTATGTGAGAGCTTTCTCCAGAAGAAGCTACGCAGTAAGTGTGCTTATACACCACATTTCAACATCACTATTATTATCTTCACTAACCTAGCATATGGAGGAAATACCTTGAGAACTGAAGGAACCAGAAATAATTTTCGAGCAAGAAATAAGATAGATTATTCCGTTCACATTGTCCAAAAGGCTCTAATATATAGAATATGAACATTATAGGACACAAATATATTGTCTCCAAAATATTTTCCAAATAATAAGCTATTCTCCAACTAAAGACTATAATTTATATGCTACAACAAACTTGATCCTGAAATTAATTACAATGCTTTGCCTTCACTCAATTTAGTAAAATCTGTAGCTTGAAAACCTTTGAGGTAGTTTATAATTTTTTAAATTTATACATAAAAGTGCATATTTATGGGATATCATGTAAAGTTTTGATACATGAATATAACATGTAATGTTCAAATCAGGGAAAAGATAGCTATCTTCTCAAACACAGTTAAGTCTTTATGCTGAAAACATTCAGAATCCTATTACTTCTATCTTTGTTTTTAAGAAAAACAGAAAGTACATCGTAATTTTCTGTAGTAATCCTACAGTGTAATAGAAGCCATAGCTTCTTTCTCATAGGTAACTATAATTTAAGATTCATTAATCAACCTTTCCCCATCTCCCCACTTCCCCCTTGAAAGCTTGAAAAACATTCATATTCTGCCCCTCACCATATTCATCTAGTTTTTGAAACTGTCTTGAGTTTGGTGAATAGCTTATTACTAAAAACAGATAAATATTTACCTTTATTGGTAGCAGACCCTTTTAAATTATCTTCCTATAGTTTTATTTTTTCATCATTCATTGAGATTACAACATTACTGATATCAATTTAACTGGGTAAAAATTGATAACAAGCACAATATAAATTTCAAAACTAATTGACAAACTAATTAGATTTTGCTGAAAATTTTTGAAACTTCCTTAATCTTGGCCTGTACTATGACGGTACTTCTGTGTTTAAATCTCTTTATATTCTTAGAAATTATTGTGGAAACCAAAGATTTTTTGTTATTATGAATATTATTTATATTTATCATATTAAAATTGGTAATACTAATGTTTTCTTTATGTAAAGGAAACTATTTCATGTATTTCATATATAGATTGTAAGCCCATAATGATACTTGCCATCCCCTATCTCCTCCTTCCTTTCTTATTTTTCTTTTAATTTTTGTAATGACATATTTTAAATTTACTTTATAATCACAAGCTTAATCCCCCACTAAATAAAAAAGTCACCAAGTAGTAAATAGAAAGACAACAGTTCCTCAGGAGTATAGACTAGGGCTATAAACAATAATCAAACCTCAAGATGTCAATTTTACAGATATACATTACTTTTTTTGTACCCTATATATTAGTTACCACAAATCTGAGAAAATATATAACATTTGTCTTTTAGTGGCTGACTTACTTCACTGAGCATAATGGTCTCTAATTTGCATCCAATTTGTTGCACAAGACAGGATGTCATTCTTTCTTTATAATTTTTAAAATATTTAACTTTTTAAAATTTAAAAAAACAAATCCAATGGATCTTAAAATAACATGAGTATTTTATAAATTATAACTATTTTCCAAAGGAAAAAAATTGTGAAAAAAGTAGTATCTTATAGTTTTATAAATATCCTCAGTACCTGGATTAATAAAATAAACCACTGGACTCACATGTCTGTTTCTGTATCCAATCTTACTGAGATATCACACACCCTGTAATCTTTAGAAAAAAACCACTGTACACTTGTGAGAGACTCTAAGTGGAAAGAACAAATAATGTTTTAACATTATTATGAAAATATTTTGACCTTGTAAACCTTTAAAAGGTCTTAGTGATATCAAATATTTCCAGGAATATATTTTAAGAAATTCCCTAATGGAATTTTTTACTTATTTAATAATCCAGTTATTTAATAATCATTGGTTGAGTCACTTGTGTGTGATGGAATCTATAATAGAATATAATGCTCAAAAAGATTTAATCTTTGGTTCCCAAGGGGAGAATACTGAATAGTAAATAGATATCTACAATTATGTATAGCAAGTCGTGTCTGCAAGTTGCTATTTAAGAATATAAGCATACATCTAAAATCATGAGAAATAAGAGAATAATATAACTCTGGGGATGTGAGATGAGAGGTAACTGAGATACTCAAAGTCTAAGGCTCTAAATATTAACTGAAGGAAATGATTCTTTAAAAGTATAAGCAAAAGCTTTGATGATCAGGATCCTATATACAGATGCTTTGGCTCATTGACGAACCCTTTGGTACCTTTCTTCTTCAGGTCTCTGGGACATATCAGGTATACAACTAACAGCAGGGAGCGGGGGGAGAGAGATGCTATCTCCTATATAAGCAGCTATGGTAACATCTCCCTCTTTGTATTTCTATCATTATTGAAAATATGAGAATTATTCTATCTTACTACTACCCAGCTCAGATTTGCTTCAAATACTTCAAATGCTATCTTCAATATTTAAAATTTCATTGGTTCTTTGTTTAGGTAGTGTCGGGCAATATTACCACCTTGGTTAAAATCAACTAGTCACTTCCTTGCCACCTGCTCCTGATGTCAGATTTATCTTAAATGTATTTATTTGAAAGACAGAGCAAGAGCAAGCGTTCCCATCTGCTGTATAACCCACTAAAGCCCACAAAAGCTAGGGTTGCGCCAGCCTGAGCCTGTAGCCAGGTACTCCAATGGAGTCTCCCATGTGGGTGGCAGGGGCCAAAGTACTTAAGACATCATCTGCTGCCTAGACGGGTGCAGATTAGCAGGAAGCTGGAGCAGAAGTGGAGGCAAGACTCTAACCCAGGCACTTCAATATGAGATGCAGCCATCCACAATGGTGGCTTTGCCTGTTGTGCCACAATGCCTCCATCCCCAATCTATGCTATTTTAATATTCCATATTTGTGAGTTGCTTTGCTCATTATTTGACATACACTCTTTTATGGAGAAAACCTACTTGTTTCCTTTTCCAGAAGCTTTGGGAATTCCTTGTTTTTGCTTTTCTAAATTATGTAATGTGTAAGTTTGAAGTTGCATTATTATTTTTGAATGTATTTATTATACTTAGCCTACTCTGCAATCAGGGGTTGCTTTCAATCTGAGACACCTATAAGGGTTTTCTCTTTGCTAATTCAGCACCTCTACTATTACTGTTTTACCATTTCCTTTTTTAAAATTCATTTTGATTCATGAGTTTTTCTTAAAATGTTACCCTTCACTTTATGCAATCATGAGAAACAGTTTTTCTATTACCTGAATAACTGAGGGCTTTAATTCTGCTATTTGCTGATTCTGTTGACGTTTGCCTACAGTGAAGGGCTCCTATTGCCTATGTTAATTTTTTATTTTGAGCTGTTCAGCAGGGATTTAACAAGGAAATGCTCTGAGGTTTGGGTTTGAAGGTATGTTTTTTACAGAGGATTTTCCTATTTGCTACTCTTAGGTGCATTTGATGTCAATAACAGCCCTGCACCAGTGTCTATGTTACATTTTTGGCTTTAGGGTATCTCGTCAATTCTAGTAGAATAAATTAAATTTCCAAACCTTCATCAAGGCAACTATGTGACTCAAATATGAATGCATGTTTTTTTTATTCAAAGTCCAGTTGACAAAGACAAACTGTATTTTAATTTTCTTCTGCTTGCCAGTTCATTTCCCACAACCTGTATAAATCCATTTGAAGGTATATAGTCTTTTCCTGAACATTTTTTTTTTTTGGTTTTCAGCATGCCTTTACTTTGAATTCTATTCACGCATAGCAATTACAACTCAAGCCTTTTGAGTAGTGAAGCCAGTAAATCCTTTTAGGGCAAGCAAAGACTGTGTACCCATTTACCACTGTGCCTCTCATATCCTGTGCAATTTTGATCTCTGGGGATTCACTTTTAATTTACTGTAAACTCTCTTCTGCATTTAAGGGCCTTTTGAAGGTTTTATCCAAAATATATAGATATTTTACAGCAGAAGTTCCTTCTTCTTAATCTAATCCTTTACAAGTATTTGAAACATTGCCTGTGCTTCCTATTTTTCAAAGTTTCCTCACTGGTTCCTTTTCACATTCTATCTTGGTTGTGTATTATAAAATATACACATTTTCTGTTCTTTCCATGCTTTTGAAGTAGAAAGGGGCAGTAGTATATTCCCTATAAGACATCTTGAATTAGAACCTCTAATTACTAGATGTTTTATGATCAAAAATATGTGTTGACTAGAATCGATATACTTAACAAATTAAGTAATTTAAGTTATGAATATAATGTTGAGTGACTTCTGAAACATTATGAATTAGAAACTACATGAAAAATCACTCTGAACAATTTATTCTGATTCCCCAGGAAATCATGGAAAATTTCCTAAGAATATTATGCTTGTGTTGAATAATAGCATATAACATCCTGAGTCAAAGATATTAAAGGAACATCTACAAGTATAATGTACAATTAATGAAGGAAAATTAAACATGCAATTGAGTTACTCTTTCTGCTGGAAGGAGAAATCAAATATACAGGAAGCATTAGTTTCCATTTATCTTCAAGTTCTAATCTGTATTCACATACATGTATTTGCATTCACAAGTTCGGATTTAATAAGCATAAATGATTATTTTAGGCTATAATTGATTCTAGAAAGCCTATGAGGACCAGATTTAAAATGTAACTCTTGTAATCCCAGGAAGTCAATCAAAATACAAATCACAAGCTTTGTGGTTTAACACTTCTCTGTCTTCATTAACTGTACTGTTGCCCTCGGCAACTCTCCACTTTAACTGAAGCTACTTGCAGGATGCTAACCTTTCTTGAGTAAATAAATTTTACTACCACCCTCTCAGGCTGCTGTGCCCAAATGAGGAGCCAGGATTATGATTTAATAGTGGAGCCTTCTGTTTCTCTGCTGTTCTACATTTAAAATAACTTAATTTTCAAAGTACGGATGTTTCTGCTTGCTTTGCATGCTGGCTTTCAGAGGTACAGCAGCTCTGATGAAAGAATTCACATCTCCTGTTATGAGGGCAAATCACGTGACTTCCACTAACTTAGTGATCCTGAAACCGGGCTGCACACTGGAATCACCTGGGGAGCTTTAAACAGGACTGACGCCTGGGTTGTACCCCTAGAGATCCTGAGGTAATTGGTTTGAGTGCAGCTTCCTGGACATGGATTTTTAAAAGTCCCCCAAGTGATTCTATGTGCAGCCAAGGTTGAAAACCACTGCACTAATTAGTAGAATAATAATGGATTGCCTAATCATAGAGAAGAATATACAGAGAAAACTATGATTATAATTGGGAAACTACTATTTTGGTGAATGAATATTTTTGAAGAACTGAAAAATATTAAATTTGGTTTGTATACCTGTGCAAAGGCTTTGTATCATAAAAGACTTAATCAGTTTCCCAGTGAATTATAAGTAGGGTCCTGCTACTAATATTGTGGGGCTTTTTCTTATATAAACACAGAATGAACAAACAAAATTCCTCTATTTATTAATTCAGCAAATAGTGAGTCCTAGCAATATGTTTCTCATTTCTACTCTGTTGGCTTCTCCTATAAAATAATTAGAAGGGAACTCATCGTCTATTTTCAACATAGATTAAGTAAATAAAAGGGGACAAACTTCTTAAAAGAATAGAGAACTTTTTAAATACAAGGTTCACCACCACCTTCCACAAGTCAGATTAGAGGACTGAATTATATTCCTTTTAAGGCATTTGTTACTTGCCACACACAAAAATTAAGTGAATAAGCTGTTCCCTGTGAAAGTTCAGCACAGGAGGTAGTGGATGCTCAGTAAATATTCGTGTCTCTTAGCTTCCGAAGCATGGCTTATTATTGCAATAATAACAAACTTGAATAGATAATTCAAATATCCTTTCTCTCCAAACTATTACTTACATTACTACCATATTGGGTTTACAAAAATACACTTCTGCAAACAATGTAGAAGTATATAGAATAAAATTTAAAAATCTGACTTCCAAAAACAAAATCCTACTGCTCTTCCTAGGAGTAACTACTATTAAAAATAGGATAAAAAAATGGGATATGCAACTCCCAGACTTTTAATATGCAAATGTACACAACTAGAATTGTATATGGTGGTACTTCAAAAGGTTCATGGGAAATTGAATTGAAAAATAAGTCTATTTTGGTGCAAAAAATGTTTGAAATCCTTGTATGATTTTTCATGATACTCATTTTCTATGAACATTTGAAGTTCCTTCATATATAAGCATGAACATGTGTGTGAGTGTACATTTTGTACACAAGTATATGACTAAAATTCTGTTTCTTGAGGACATTCCATATCAGCACTCCTAGAATTATTTAAGACTTTTTAAGCTTTTAAAATATTTTGTTTAGCATATTTTAAAGACACTTGAATTTTTTTCAATAACTATGCATAGTTATGGGGTGCAGTATAACATTTCAAAACATGCAACTGGGATTAAACATGACAATAGGTCTGATCTGATTTCATCATCATTTAAAAAATCATCTATTATTTTTCACTTTATGTTTGTGTGGGAGCAAACTGTTGAAATCTTTACTTAATGTATGCTAAACTGATCTTCTGTATATTAAGAGAATCGAAAATGAATCCTCATGTGAATGGAAGGGGAGAGGAAGTGGGAAAGGGGAGGGATGCGGGTGGGAGAGACGATATGGGGGGGAAGCCATTGTAATCCATAAGCTGTACTTTGGAAATTTATATTCATTAAATAAAAGTTAAAAAAAAAAACATGCATATAATGTGGTATACTGACTAAGCCGGCTAACAAACGTTTCCCGCTCTTTGTCATTACTTTCTGATTGGCGACTTGGAACTCATCTTTTATATGCTCAAAAAAACATGTAATAAGTTCTTGGGAACTACAGTCACCCCACTATGCTGTGTAACTCTGGGAACTTGTTCCTTTCTAGCTAACTCTAATTTGGTACTACCTCTTAGCCAATTTACTTCTCTCTCTCCCTACATTCCATCCCTTTTAATTGCTGCCGAATATTTCCTAGTGTGTGTAAATTTATTTCACATTGTCATTTAAAAAAAAAAAACAAAAAAACAAAAGTTGCTCTAGATGTTTAATTAAGAAATGCTTCTTTGGGAAGAAGGCATTTGTATGCTGATGGGAATGAGCTAGTTGAGTGAGATAAACTGACGATTCAAGAGAAGGAGGGAATAGAATAACTACATGAATGAAGTCTGCCAGGTTCTGAGAGGGCAGAATCCAGGGAAGCTGGCCTTGATGCACACAATTTATTTCATTTACGACAGGAGAAGAGAAGTGAATATGCTGGCGGATACAAACGATCTGATAAAATTGTTGGTGAGACATGAAATTACAAGCTTTTATTTCTTATTTTTTCTTCCAATCAAGTTTTAGAGAAACGATATATACAAGGTTTGGTCGGGGCGGGGCGGGGGTGGGGGGGAGACACTGTGAAATGATCTGGAAGACTGGAAATGTTCATGTACCATGGAAGTGGTGTGGAAATCCTGACCAGCAAAGAGTGACTTTTAATATTGTTACTCATTCATATGAAGGGAAATATACCAGTCATAATATGCACTATTCTCCAATCAACACTTATCTGCTTCTTCAAAAACTGTGGAGGAGAAAAATACCTAATTATATCCAAAACAACCTTTGTCATTTATGTACCATAGAGAGGAGAAAGATAAATGGGATTGAAATGAGTGACTGAAATCAAGAAACACAAAAATCTAAGTAAGGTGTTAAAGGAAGTGAATATATTAAAGGGTTAACACATAATAAAGAAGGGCCAGCACTGTGATGTAGCATGTCAAGCCACTGCCTGCAGTACCGCATCCCATATGGGTGCCAGTTCTAGTCCCGGCTGCTCCACTTCCAATCCAGCTCTCTGCTATGGCTTGGGAGAGCAGCAGAGGATGGCCCAAGTCCTTGGGCCCCTGCACCCACATGGGAGACCCAGATGAGGCTCCTGGCTCCTAGTTTCAGATGGGCTCAGCTCCAGCAGTGATGGCCATTTGGGGAGTGAACCAGTGGCTGGAAGACCTCTCTCTGTGCCTCTATCTGTGACTCTTTCAAATAAATAAAATAAACCTTTAAAAATACATAATAAAGAATTATGGAATAAATTATTAGAGGTCTCAATGTGGTTGAAAAATTACAGCAAGTAAAATTCTAAACGACATGAACTGGATATAGGAAATCTTGGTTAGAACCTGGGATGACTGCAGCAGCGATTTTGGAGTCAAGCAATTATTAGTATCCATAAGAGCATGAGCCTCAGTGGTTGAGGTTGACAGAGAAAATTGCACCAAAATGTTCAGAAACTGTGAAGACAAAGTATGGGGGAGGTCATCCTCATGGGTGTTGAGTTATACAACCATGATGGCATGAAAAGACCAAGACGAGAACAAGCTAAATGCTCAACACAATGGTAAATGAATGGAAAGGTTTTTATGTACATGTAGATTTATTTATTTATTTGAAAGAGTTATAGCAGGTCTTTCATGTGGGTGGCAGAGGCCCAAGCACTTGGGCCATATTCTGCTGCTTTACCAGGTGCAGGGAGCTGGATTGAAAGTGGATCAGCCAGGACTTGAACTGCCGCTTATAGGGGATGCCAACATCACCTTAACCCACTGCACCACAATGCCAGCCCTTAGATGGAAGTACTAAGAGAAGTATCAGTTGATGAAGACTCACAGCAGGAATTTTAGATGATCTAGAGTCTTGAAGAGGAGGAGATAACTAGTTTAGAAACAGCAATGAGAGTAAAAAAGCACTTCTCCACCAGTCCCTGGTTAGTTGTGGAGCTTGAACTTCCCATGTATTTACAGGCCATCGGGGTTTCACCTTCTGTGAAATGACTGTTCCTATCCTGTGTCTGATTTTTATTAAGGTGTTTTCCCATGCCTTATTTATTTGCATCAATTTGTTATATATTCTGAGTTCTGACACTGTGTTTGTTATAGATGTTCAAATAGCTATCCCCAGGCGATCTTTGTCTTTTAAATTTTTATGTAGCCTTTTTTTTAAAACAGATTTAATTTGGAGGTAGTAACATTTGTCAATTTTTTGTTATAGTTTTTTTTTCTTTTGTGCGTAAAGCAAGCAACTAGTTTCTGGGGTTCACAGCATCAGCTTCAGATTCAGGAAGGGAACTGGCTTCATTTCATTCATTCTTCAGTCCTTTGGATTGCTAGACAGTGATAGTAGTTGAATTCTCATGCTTATGTCCATTTCAGATCTTGTTAAATTTGAGCCTCTTAGCTTCCAACAGTACTGGGGATCTTGTATAATATTTATATGTGCTTCACAGGGTGGGGGGGGCACTTCAAAGAGTTCATGGAAAATGAAATTAAAATATAAACCTATTTTGGTAAAAAATTTTTTTGAAATCCATGCATGTGGTCTTCAAAAGTCCAAATTTTGTGGACTATTCAAAAGTTTTAAATGGTCAGTAATAATACATAAACTTTGAGTAAATACTACTAGATCCTATGACAGCATATTGAATTAAGAATGAAATACATGGTCTGGTGTTGTGGTACAGCAGGTCAAGCCACCACTTGTAATGCCAACATTCCATATCAGAGCACTGGTCCAAGTCTCAGCTGGTCTACTTCCAATCCAATTCCCTGCTAATGTGCCTGAGAAAGCAGCAGAAGATGGCCCAAGTACTTGGGTCCCTGAAACCCACATGGAAGACCCAGATGGAGTTCTAGGATCCTGGCTTCAGCCTGGTCCAGCCTCAGCCCTTATGGCCATTTGGAGAGTGAACTTCTGTTCTCTCTCTCTCTCTCTCTCAATGTAACTGCCTTTCAAATAAATAATTTTTTTTTGAAAATAAAATACAGCATGTCAAACTATGAAGCTAGTGAATATTAAACAAATATTATTACTCCAATGAGCTCCAATTTATTAACAAATGAGCACTTTTGACAGTTGATGAGAGCACATTGAACAAACTGAGAGAAATATTCAAAAATTTTATGTGTACAACCCCTTGACAATTATCACATTTGTGTGCAAAGGTATATTGAGAAAGAAGTTCATGTCTATGGTGTTTAATATAAAAGTTGGAAAAATACAAGTGACCAGAGGTAATTGTCAAGTTGATAAAATAAAATATATTCATTAAAACTAGATATTAGAGAAGGCTGCATAATAACAACTGTAAAATGATTAAACTTTTAAGTGGCAGTGGGAGAGAAGAAGGCTGCAGATCAGTCAGATCCTACTTAGCATAAGCTCTGAGTGTATGTGTGTGTGTGTGTGAGAGAGAGAGAGAGAGAGAGAGAGACTCTGCCTTTCATCTAAATAAATAAATATATCTTTTAAAAAATGAACCCAAGCTCTTAAGATGGCAAGATTGGGAAAAACTTGTCACTAAGATTCAGACCACCTTACCATAACAGAAAATAAAGATAATAAAAATTTTCACAGCTAACAAATTGCATTGCACTTACTGAATTCCAAGAACCAAAAAATTATTTATTTAGCAATTTTAACATTTTCCCATATCCACTTCATATGTAAATATTATATACATATGCATCTCTGCTATTTTTTAAAAGCAGGGATATTAATATCACATAATGTGGGATTTATAATGAGCATCATAAAGTGAGAAAAGAATGATATATTATTATGCAGAGGGTATAATTCAATGAAGACAACATTTTAAACTATCTTTACACCAAAAAATAAGGCACTCACACTTTTATACTCTGTAGTTCGTCTTTGCCCTCCTATCCGAAATATATATCTTAAACATTTCTTAGTATGGATATTTCATATAGTATCTCTTTTAGAACAAAGCAGAATATAAACAATATTTAAATATATAAAGTAATTATAATTTCATAAGTTACTTGATACACTTGTTGAATATTTGTGCCTCCTGCCAACTAAAAACACCCAAGTGCCAGAGAAGTTCTAATAAATTTATTTATATTAAATGTTTTAGAAAAAAATCACGGTAGAGTTGCTATTCAGAACATTATATGAAAAGGAATATAAAGACTCATCTTCTATACATACAACAGAAAAGTATCACTTTCCAGTTTTATTTCAAGTGGTTTATAGTAGCTACCACCAAATTCTAAAAATAATCAGCCTTGAAAAAATCTGGAAAGATAAATAAGAAACTGCATTTTCTGTCCTTGAAGAAAATATCTCAAATAAGTTTTTATCACTAATCCAAGCTCCCCTAAGTTCTTTGCTCTTATTATGATAATTTCTATATAGTTTGGCATGCCAAATATTGATACAATAAAGCCTGCTATATGTTTGTGATTGTCATTAATACTATTCTACATAATATTCTAGGAGATTCTTTCTATCAAGACACACATATTTCATTCCTTTATGCATGTTCCTAATTGTCAAAGTGGGGCCTTGAAATTAGTATCTTTACATTTTTACTTTGCATGGCAAAGCCCTATATAAAAATTCAGACATCAAGTTACTTATATGGCTGGATAATTGTGGCTTATCCAGGAATAATGACAAGGTTCTCGCTTTTCAGATTTGAAGATTAGTTTTTCAGTTTCAATCATCTACCTGAGAAATTATTTATTAGATAATTAGAAAGACTTAGACTTTTTACAACATGATATTTATTCTCATGAGATCAACTCCCTGACTGGGAATAAGATAGCATAGTTTTGTAGAAATTTCAGTGCTCAGGGATGCAAAACAGCTGCATTTTATTTATGGTTTTAACAATAACATTTTATTGTTGTCATTTTTATTATCTATAGGGGTTAAGTAAAAGATACATGAATTGACTAGCACTAAAGAGACAAGAATTTTTAAGTAAGTTTCTATAGGTTTCGCAGTGTGACTATAACAGCTGTCCTAGAGCACACTAGTCATTTATTTGAAATATGATGCTGGAAATACCTGCTGGTGAGGGTGGGCATGAGAGAAGTAAGGAAGCCAACAAAGGTTAAATTACTGATCAGGTTACTTCCATTGGCAACCAGGGCACAATGCTATGGGGGAACTTTGGGATAACACAGAGAACGTGGCTCAAGATAACACCCAGTAGGGTTAAAGAAGCTTGGATATTTAATACAAATCCCACCTGTTATTTGTTGAGGGCTGCTGTTACATGCATCAAGTCACCAACAATTTTGGTTTGTCCCACTCATGGACAAAGGGGTCACAAGTGCTCCCAATATGCTGTAGGCTTTAATAAAATTGTAACAAGGAAATATGGGTAGAGCATCAAAATATTTGCCACAGAGGAAAAAGAAAATTCCAATGAACATGACTTAAGGAGTCAATGTTTCTATAAGTTCCAATGCTCCTGCACTGTATTGCCTCATCACCTAGTGTTTCCCTTATCACAGGACTTGTTACACTATTTTTGCATGTTTAATATTCTACATTCTCCTCCAGATATATGAGGGTATATATCATGTCAATTCAAATAATTGTGCAGTACATCAGAGGCTAGTATATCTCAGTCATGAACAAATGAAACTTATGAAAGAATAAAAATCATTAATGAGTTGAATGAGATAAGGCATGCCAAATGAAGCCCTAGTGATATAAGAATGGATTAACCATTACAAAGTAAAAAATTCATATTTATTCATATTCTATTGAAACAAATCAGAATTGCAGTTAGTCACTAAATGTTTCTTCAATGGAATTGGAAAAGATGGTTTTGATTCAATTTGAATTTATTTAAGAAAGATAATTAACAATAAGTTAAATATTGAACTTATTTCATTTTATATCCATAGCATCCAGTTATTTAATAACTTACATAGAAAAAAAGGAAGGTCATATTTGGTTGGGTCTGTGTTAATTATCAATGAATGGGAAAAATCTTATATTTTGTTTACAACTGTGAATTTCTAATTATGCACAATCTCATAAGTTTACAAATAATCTGTTTAGATGTCCTTTTTTTTTTCTTTTTTTTTTTTTTAACTTTTATTTAATGAATATACGTTTCCAAAGTACGAATAATGGATTACTATGGCTTCCCCCCATACCGTCCCTCCCACCCACAACCCTCCCCTTTCCCACTCCCTCTCCCCTTCCATTCACATCAAGATTCATTTTCGATTATCTTAATATACAGAAGATCAGCTTAGTATACATTAAGTAAGGATTTCAACAGTTTGCTCCCACACAGAAACATAAAGTGAAAAATAATAGATGATTTTTTTTAATGATGATGAAATCAGATCAGACCTATTGTCATGTTTAATCCCAGTGAGAGTCAAGTTGGGAGTTGATAGTTTCTTTTCTTTTTTTTTTTTTTTTTTTTTTTTTACAGAGGATCAGTTTAGTATGCATTAAGTAAAGATTTCAACAGTTTGCACCCCCATAGAAACACAAAGTGAAATATATTATTTGAGTACTCGTTATAGCATTAAATCTCAATGCACAGCACATTAAGGACAGAGATCCTACATGAGGAGTAAGTGCACAGTGACTCCTGTTGTTGACTTTACCAATTGACACTCCTGTCTATGGCATCAGTAATCTCCCTATGCTCCAGTCATGAGTTTCCAAGGCTATGGAAGCCCCTTGAGTTCTCCGACTCTTATCTTGTTTAGACAAGGTCATAGTCAAAGTGGAGGTTCTCTCCTCCCTTCAGAGAAAGGTACCTCCTTCTTTGAAGACCTGTTCTTTCCACTGAGATCTCACTCACAGAGATCTTTTGCCAGAGTGTCTTGGCTTTCCATGCCTGAAATACTCTCATGGGCTTTTCAGCCAGATCTGAATGCCTTTAGGGCTGATTCTGAGGCCAGAGTGCTCTTTAGGGCATCTGCCATTCTATGAGTCTGCTGAGTATCTCACTTCCCATGTTGGATCACTCTCCCCTTTATTTATTCTATCGGTTAGTGTTAGCAGGTCCTAGACTTGTTTATGTGCTCCCTTTGACTCTTAGTCCTTTCATTATGATCAATTGCGAACTGAAATTGATCACTTGGACTAGTGAGATGGCATTGGTACATGCCACCTTGATGGGATTAAATTGGAGTCCCCTGGTATGTTTCTAACTCTACCATTTGGGGCAAGTCAGCTTGAGCATGTCCCAAATTATATATCTCTTCCCTCTCTTATTCCTACTCTTATGTTTAACAGGGATCACATTTCAGTTAAATTTCAACACTTAAGAATAACTGTGTATTAATTACAGAATTAAATCAGTCATATTAAGTAGAACAGACAAAAAAACTACTAAGAGGGAAGTTTCTGTACTGCAAAAGAAACAGTCAGGAGAGTGAAGAGACAACCGTCAGAATGGGAAAAAATATTTGCAAACTATGCAACAGATAAAGGGTTAATAACCAGAATCTACAAAGAGATCAAGAAACTCCACAAAAACAAAACCAACAACCCAATTAAGAGATGGGCCAAGGACCTCAATAGACATTTTTCAAAAGAGGAAATCCAAATGGCCAACAGGCACATGAAAAAATGTTCAAGGTCATTAGCAATCAGGGAAATGCAAATCAAAACCACAATGAGGTTCCACCTCACCCCGGTTAGAATGGCTCACATTCAGAAATCTACCAACAACAGATGCTGGCGAGGATGTGGGGAAAAAGGGACACTAACCCACTGTTGGTGGGAATGCAAACTGGTCAAGCCACTATGGAAATCAGTCTGGAGATTCCTCAGAAACCTGAAGATAACCCTACCGTTCGACCCAGCCATCCCACTCCTTGGAATTTACCCAAAGGAATTTAAATTGGCAAACAAAAAAGCGGTCTGCAGCCTAATGTTTATTGCAGCTCAATTCACAATAGCTAAGACCTGGAACCAACCTAAATGCCCATCAACGGTAGACTGGATAAAGAAATTATGGGATATGTACTCTTTAGAATACTATACTGCAGTAAGAAACAACGAAATCCAGTCATTTGCAACAAAATGGAGGAAGCTGGAACACATCATGCTGAGTGAAATAAGCCAGTCCCAAAGGGACAAATACCATATGTTCTCCCTGATCGGTGACGACTGACTGAACACCAAGAGGGAAACCTGTTGGAGTGAGGTGGACACTATGGGAAATGGTGGCTTGATCAGCATAGCCCTGTTAATGAACAACTTAATACATTATCCCTCTTAGATGTCCTTATTTATCATTGGATAAATGAGTTTATTCTGCTTATGAAACTAAATCTGATTAAAAGTGGTATAAATATTATAGCCTTTTCTAAATTAAAATAAAATTTTGGGACCTTTCTAGTAATCCATGATTTTCCTTCAATTTTGAACAATTTTATTACATAGGGTGTACTCTTTAATAACTTTCATTAGCTGAGGCAAATTATACCACTTAAATATTGATCTATTGAAAAAGAGATTCATTTTCTATTGATAATAGCAGATGTAAGTCTTTTACTTGATATATCAGGGGGCAAGAACCAGAACTAATATGCCTTGCCCATTCAATTATCAGATTGTCAATTAATATGATTAAAAACACTAAAAAAACTCATCTGAGAAGTGAAGGTAGAGATAATATATTATATAGTATATAGTAACATTATAGGAATTGAATACTAAAAAATGTATATAACGTTTAGCATAGCACTTGACATCATTATCTGTAATGTAGAATGAGTATTAGAAACACATTTTCCATGAGTGGTTTGATAATTGTTAAAGAAATCCTTGATTTGGAAGTAAAGTAGTTATCACTGTTTGCCATAATTTTGGAGAGATAAGAAAGAAACTAAGTTAACAATAGGGTAACCATAATCTACAACAATGAATTATACATTTTCAAATAAATAGAGAAGATTTTGAAGGTTTCTATAACATAGAAGTGATAGTATTTGAGAAGATGGAAATGTTAATTACCTCGATTTGATGGTTACACATTGCATACATATATTGAATTATAATACTGTACCCCTGAAATGAATATGATTATATGTCCAATAAACATAAAAGTAAATCAATAAGGAAGAACAAATGGGAAATGTACTAAATGAGCTAAGTGCAGAAATACATATAGAATTGAATGGCAAGTAACAAGTTAGTACTGGCTGCTAATAATAATTATTACCTGGAAGCTGTATGTATGGCTGTCCTGGGACAGTTTTGAATGCTGTAATAGTGTTTGTAATGCAAACAGAACAGCAGTACCACTGCTTCATATTAAATTCTCAATCTACATTTGTTGAGGAGGAGCAAACCACCAGCTGGGATTCAGTTACTCTTCAGACAGCTAAAGAAATGTCCCACCTACATATGCCTGGAGGCAGTGTAGAAAAAATAATGGCAAATAATGATGGAAGTATGGCTTTTTAAATGAAATGCAGCCATATTTAAAAATGAGAAAGGAGAAGGCTATATTTAACTTCTTTGACTGTTTCCCCCACTCCACCCTGGGCTTTATGTTCCCTTTCCTCTTAAACATTCACAATGTACAAGCTCTAACCCTTATGTTTCAGGGCCCTGAGTTTCCCTAGGGATGCCCCAGGGTGCCACTGCCAGGATGCAAGGGTGTTTGGGATTCCAGAAACTGCACCACCCTCAGTTCTGCCAGGGCAGTTCCTCTTTCATCTAATTCTATATAGCTTTGCATAAGATCTCCTTTGGGGGGAAAAACTTACTTTAAAACTTGAAAAATACTATCTCAATTCTTTTAAATCCATCCACATGTAAAGATGTTTTCTACTGATTTATCAAAGCCATTGCTATATTACATTAATAGCACCATTCTTCTATGCATGGGGAGAAGTTATAAATGTTTTTTCCTTATAAAAATGTTTCAATACTAAAAACCAAATATATGAGTTTGTTACAAAATAAGAAGGTTCTTAATTTCAGGGTTAATATTTCCTCTTAGAAATACCATAAACCTTGCCTTAGACATGCTTAAAGCTATTTTTACAGAGCTCCAAGTCTTTATGAGCCTTGGTTTCCTTATCTACCAGAGATAGTACTTATTTTTTTAGAGTTTTGGAAAGAGTAAATGCTATAAGAAGTCCTCAGGTCGTATGGCCTGTTCCATGGCCTCATAACTGCTGCTTACGGTCAAGCAAACCACAAAGAAAATCCCCAACTTTATTTATTTCAATGTACTTTTTCATTTCTTAAAAGAACATATTTAAATACTAAACTTTAAAAAGGTACAAAATAGGACAAGCCAGAAACAACAATCAAATAAGAAAACACACACTTCTCTAAAAAATCAGTCTGTTGCCGTCATCAAGGCCTGCTCTCATGCAGCCTACTACAATGCCAATATCAGAGCTGAGAAGGCAGAGCCGTGTGCCTTAAGCTGAGAGTGTCACAAAAAATAATTGCGATTGCTGATCAATTCTCAGTTCTTGCTCTTGGAAACTACTTGAACATTTGCATTTATTTTTTGGTTTTTCAGTTCTGATATTGTTTTGCCAACTGCCCTTATATGAATTTCCCTGCTGTATTTCCTATGATGCTACTTTCATTACTCTGAGGACTGGGATTTTCAAGCACTGGTATTGCTGTCCATTCACAAGTGGTCCTATTCAGGGCTTTAGATAAGTGCCCAGGTTGTCCACCTGCACATCTATCAGTTAGGGGCTGTCTGTCTCAGCTTTTGTGACCCTAGTACTCTCACTGGTGTCTGAACAAAATGGGATTCCAATCCCTTCTATATTCTCTTCCTTCCCCTCTCCCTTCCACTTCCCTTCTCTTCCAAATTAGTGAATTTGAACTTTTTTTTTTCACGTATCTTGTTTTCATTTACATTTCTTAACTGGAATTTTCTGTTCAAAATTGTTGTCATATATTTTCCATTGAGTTATCTTCTTATTTTAGAAGTTTTTGTATTATGAATTCTAATGATTTACCAGGTATATGATTTGCAATTTTTTCTTGTTTGAGGCATATTTTCCCTTTTAAAATGTATCCTGAGATAAAAAGGTAATTCTCCTTTCAAAAGTAGTAAAGTTATTATTATTTATGGTTTTTATATTTTCTGTGTTTATTTTAAAAAGCCTTCCTCTTTCTAGTGGTTGTAAAAATGATTTCCTAAGTTGTCCAAAATATTATAGATATAGTTCTCATACTAAAGCTATAATCCACTAGGGAATGATTTTATCCATTATGGTGTAAATTCAATCCCAATACATTTCCTTGTGAATAATACAGTAACCCACTACCTCTATAGCATGAGTTAATCTCAGCAAGTCTGGACCAGTCACATTCTTATCTCTAGGCAACCCTATAGCCTGGTGCTGATGCTTGGTCAATGCCAAATAGTTGCTCTATAGTAACTGGAGAACATGTGCCCTATTACCATAAGTATGTCAATTATTTCATGGTAGAATATAGCCAGCCTGTTTAGTGATAATGGTTGGAGTTTTAATTTGTACCCAGTTTCAGTGGAGCAGAGAAGGTGAGGGAGGAGAGGTAGCAAGAAGGTGGGGTCTGATGGCTAAAATTGGTCTCTATTCGCATGCACACCAGTAGTGTTTCTAGACCTGTAGGCAAAGCAAGTCATGTGTGACCCATTACTAGATAGATATAAAAAACTGATCCTCCTTCTCTGGATCCTTCAACACATAGCCTTCTCCTGCTATTTCTACACTCTATTTCTTGCCTCTAATAAAGCTGTTTCAGGCCAGTGCACTGGCATAGTAAGTTAAGCCTCCGCCTGCAGCACCGGCATCCCATATGGGCACCAGTTGGAGTCCCAGCTGCTCCTCTTCCAATCCAGCTCTCTGCTATGGCCTGGGAAAGCAGTGGAAGATGGCCCAAGTGCTTGAGCCCCTGCACCCACGTGGGAGACCCAGAAGAAGTTCCTGGTTCCTGGCTTCAGATTGGCCCAGCTCCAGCAGTTGTGGCCATTTGGAAAATGAACCAGAGGATAGAAGACATCTCTCTCTCTCTCTCTCTCTCTGGCTCTACTTCTCTGTAACTCTGCCGCTCAAAAAATAAATAAATCCTAAAAAAAAAAGAAGCAAAAGAAAGCTGTTTCGTAAGCGTAACTGATTGATTCCTCTGGAGTTCTTCCATCAATTGAAAGTTTAAGGCCATCAATATGTAATTAGTATACTTCATTTACCATAACATATCAGTTCCAACAGAAATTTTCATAAATGGTGATTCTCATTCTGAGGTGTTTTATTTTATTCCATTTGTCTAATTAGTCCTGCACGACCATCCTGTTATCCTAATTAATGATTGCTTCTTAGTCATATTAATATTTGGTAAAATAACAACCTTCCATGTTCTTCTTATGAAATAGCTTATGTAATCTTGGAAGTTTTCTTTTTATATAAATTTGAGAGCCAGCTTGGCAAATTTATTAAAAATAATCATAACAGAAATAGTTTATAACTACCTTGGCCTGCCTCGTGTTTTCATTATAGAAAAAATTTAGAGCACGAGATTGCATTTAGGGGTTTGAAATCCTTCAGATACATGAAATATTCTTAGATCTTGGGTAAGTTAGAATTGTCCCATTTGTTTTTAAATTTACTGGCATAAAATAATCACTATTATTATATTCTAGTATGTATAGCACTTGAAAATTTGGCCTCATTAATTTTAATATTTATTAGTGGCCCTTCTTTTGTCACTCTTAGAATTTATCAGTTTTATTACACATTGCAAATAATTATTTTAATCATTGTTTCCTGTTACTATTATATTTTATTAATTACTATTCTTCAACTTGTTTATTTCCTTTTAATGTTTTTGCTTAGTTGGACATTTTTTACCACTGAATATTTGGCATGGATACATTTCAGACCATCTTGCTTTATAATATAGAGAATACATTTTGTCTGTATATGACTCAGCTGAGTTTATTTTGATATATGTCTTCCTTTATCTTCAATTTTAAGTAATTGCTAATGTTCATTATGTCCAATATAATTTCCTTTTTAACTCAATCAAGAGTATTTGTTAATTTCCACATAAAATTGTAGTTCGAACTTTCTAACTTCTACCTTAATTGCTTTGTGTAAAATGCCGTAGTCATCATGAAAACAGTTCTATGAAGCTTTCTATACTGGTTTTTCACTCATTATATGGGCAATTTTCATTTTCATTAAGTTGTCTCTATTATTAGTCAATAACCTGTATTTGCTACTAGAAGATCGTAATTGTCTTTATATATACAACAGATCAAGCATTTTAACTGTTTTTCAATTTTTATATGTTCTTTCCATATTTTTTGTTGCTTTATATTTCAGTTTCCAAAATACACTGTTTTTTAAATTTCTTTGAAAGGCAGAGTTACGCAGAGGCAGAGGGAGGGAGAAAAAGAGAGAGAGAGAAAGTTCTTCCATCCACTGGTTCACTCCCCAGATGGCCTCCATGGCCGGAGCTGTGCTGATCCGAAGCAAGGAACTAGGAGTTTCCCCTGGGTCTCCCACACGGGTGCAGGGGCCCAAGGACTTGGGTCATCTTCTACTGCTTTCCCATGGCATAGCAGAGAGCTGGATTGGAAGCAGAGCAGCTAGGACTCAAACCAGTGCACCTATGGGATGCTGGAACTGTGGGTGGTGGCTTTACCAGCTACACCACAGCGCTAGCCCCGAAGACACACTGTTAAGATTATTTTGGTGTTATTTATTGTGTCCGATTCTATTTCTAGTTTTGTCTCTCCCTACCCATTTTTGGCTTTGTTAATTGGTGAATTCTGGAACACAATGCATAGAAGTGAACAACTGAATTTTCACTAAATGGTAATCCTCTTTATCAGTGCTAATACTTGTGAAATTAAAATCTGGTCTTCCTTACATTAATAAAGCTACACTGGGGGTTGGCCTTGTGGTGCAGTAGGTCAAGCCTCCACTTGCAAAAACACCAGCATTCTATATTGGAGTGCAGGCTGGAGTCCTTGCTGCTCTGCTTCTAATCCAGCTCTCCACTAATGTGCCTGGAGAAGCAGCAGATGATGGCCCAAGTGTTTGTGCCCTTGCCACCCATGTGGGACACTTGGATGGAGTACCTAGTTCCTGACTTCCACCTGGCCCAGACCTGGCTGTTGTGGCCATTTGGGGAACAAACAAGCAGATGGAAGATGTGTGTGTGTGTGTGTGTGTGTCCCTCTCCCTCTGTTGCTCTGCCTTTCAAATAAATAAATCCTTAAAAAATATAAAGCTACACTATTCCTTGTAGGTGTTTTTTGCTAGTACATTATTTCCCAGAGACTTTATAGATTTCTTATAAATTTAAAAATTTTTAGTTCATTTATGAGAGAGAGAGAGAAAGAGAAAGAGAGAATATCTATCCCCTGGTTCACTCTCCAAATGTCTGTAATGGTTGAGGCTGGGCCAGGGTTAAAGACAGGATCTGAGAACTCAATCCAAGTTTCCCATATGGGTGGCTGGGACCTAACCACCAGGGCTTGCACCAGCACAGAACTATAATCAGGAGCCAGAGCCAGTCATACTATCCAGGCACTCTGACATGGGATGTAGGCATCCCAACTCATCCCAACTGCTAGGCTAAGTGTTTACACTCTACCCCACAAATGATTTTTTGTTTAAATGATTTTATGTTTAAATGATTCCATGTTTATCATGTATCCAGATTACTTATAAATTTCATGTGACTGGATAGTTTATCCTCCAATAAACTTCTCAATCTTTCCTTTTATTTAGAGAATTTAGTATGTATGTGTATGTACATATACATATAATATATACATCTATATGAAATATTTGGTTTAGATCATGTTCTTTTCTGCTTTCTTGTTATTCTTGCATTGTGAATTATTTATTTCTATTTTCTTCAGGTCTTCTCTACTTACTGATTTATCTCATTCTAGTTAATTCCCTTTCTTTGTTTGGAAATTATGTAATCTTTTTAATTCTGCCAGCAGGTACTTGCACATTTCAGTATGCAAAACTTAATTAATAAAATCTCCTATTTCCATATGTTTCCTTTCATTTCCATGCAAGGGCCTTAGGTCATCATTACCCTCATGACTGCTTCCTGCCTGATATAAACTTTGTATTTTATTTCACATAATTTAGCTTTCAAAGTTATTAGTGTTGTCTTATTTCATGCCATAAAGTCCTGTCTGATTTAATAAAATGTACTACCTTCCTTGGTCATTCTTTTTGTACCTCAATCTAATAATATGATGGCTCTTTCTTCCTGAAGTAACTCCTTTAGAATTTCCATCACTATGGATTTGTTAAGGTTAAATGTTATGATTTCATGTATCTGAAGTTATCTTTTTCATCTTCATTTGTGAGATACAATTGCCTAATAATTCTTGCTAGGGTCTCCAATACTTTATTGAACAGAAATGTGAAGAGCAGGTATTTTATTCCTGATCTTAAAGGAAAATCCTTCAGTCTTTCCCCCCTGAGTATCATGTTATAGGTGACTTTTTCATATAAACACTTTATTATGTTTAGGTAGTTTTCTTCTATTTCCAGTTTATAGAATGTTTTTACCATGAACACATTTTGAATCTAATTCAATGCTTTTCCTACTCCAATTGAGTTGATTATGTGGTTTCGGTCTTTCCTTTTGTTAATATGATATAATAAATTATTGATTTTCATACATTGAACAAAATTTATATTCCAGGAATAAATCCTGCTTGATCATGATATATGTTCCTTTTAAAGTGCCACTGAATTTTGTTTCCTAGTATTTTCTTATTGATTTTTTTCATCAGCATTTCTCAGTAGTTTCTACTGGTATTTTTGTCTATTTTTGATCAGAGTTTTGCTTCCTTCAGAAAATGAGTTTGGTAGCATTCTCTCTCCAGCATTTTTTTTGGGGGGGCAATATTGGAGAAGAACTGTTGTTGGTTATTTAAATGGTTTTAGAATTCTCCAATGAAGCCATTTGTTCCTGGCTTCTTTGGTTTGTTTGTTTGGAGATTTTTGGTTAACAAAGAAATCTCCTCACTTGTTATTGGCCTTTTGGTTTCTTTTTGTTGTTATTGTTTAATTTCTTCATGATTTCATCCTGATAGATTTTGTGTTCTGAGAAACATCTATTTCTTCCAAGTTATATTTTTATTATTATAAAACACCTTTTCATTCATCTTTAGAGTCTGAATCCTCTTCTCCTAATCACTAGCTATCTATACACACACACGTGCACACACACATACATACACACTGAGGAAGAGTTGAACAAGTATTCTAAGACTATCTTACAATGGATATTGTATTTTGCTAAGGTAAACTGATAAAGACACTCTGTTGGCACCTATATTCCTTTATACTTACTGCTATCTAGAGAAAATAAACAGTGGGAGAAACAATGAGCCAGGGCAAAAATCAATCACATGTTATCTTAGCTAGGATCACCCAGCCGAGTAAGATGAGAAAGATAATCAGACTTATTTTCTTTCTGTCCTACGTTCCAGTCCAAAAACAAAGAAATGACCATTAGAATACATAGCCGCAAAAAATCTTTGGGTCTAGCACTTAATTAAATTCAGTGTCTATGGCTTGAAAAACCTATAGGAATTCTAGTGATTAAAATGTTACTGAACATAATCCATAATCTAAATTTACTTCTTTCATCAAAAAGCCCTTACCAAAATTATTTTAAAGAAAAATATTATTTATTTAAAAGGAAGAGATATAGAGACAGAGGGCGAAAGAGTGAAATATGAAAGAGAAAGAGGCAGAGAGAGAGAGAGAGAACGAGCGAAAGAGACACCTTCCATCTGCTTCTGGTTCACTCCCCAAACGGGCACCACAGCCAAGGCTGGGCTAGGCTGAAGCCAGGAACCAGGAACTCCATCAGGGTTTTCCACGGGGATGCAAGAACCCAAGGACTTTGGCCACCTTCTAGGGCTTTCCTAGGCACATTAGCAGGGAGCTAATTGGAAGTAGAGCGGCCGTGACTCAAACCAGAGGCAATCTAGGATGACGATGTTGCGGGTGGTAGCTTAACCCACTGACAACAGCACTGACCCTGACCTTTATAAAAATTCCAAATTTCACATCCTGTATTTGTATACTTTCCTTTTTTGTTAAAAACTGAAGGTGATTTATAAAACATTTCACTTTGAGCTATTTATCCTATTTCAATACATGTAAGTGAATAAATCCACATTTTTCATTTATGCACTTTAATATTTTAAGCCCCTTGGAAAAGTTCAACAATATATTTTTAACTTAAAATTATTGTTTTAATTTTCCAATGATATCTGCCTTTATGTTTGTATCATGTATATTATATATTTTCAAAGATCTAATAACAAAAGTAAAATATTGGCAGGCACGTTAGAAAAAAATCAGAAATTTATCATTACCATTTAGTTCTAATATTGTGATTTGGAACAAGTCTTAAAAAGTCTGTACTTCATTTTTCCCACTTACAAAATGATCATGCTTAGGGGCCGGAGCTATAGCGTAGCAATTTAATGCCCTGGCCTTAAGCACCAGCATCCCATATGGGCACCGGTTCTAGACCCAGCTGCTCCACTTCCGATCCAGCTCTCTGCTGTGGCCTGGGAAAGCTGTAGAAGATGGTAAAGTCCTTGGTCTCCTGCACCTGCATGGGAGACCTGGGTGAAGCTCCTGGCTCCTGGCTTTGGATCGGCGCAGTTCCAGCCATTACAGCCAATTGGTTACTGAACCATCAGATGGAAGACCTCTTTCTTTTGTTCTCTCTGCCTCTCCTCTCTCTGTGTAACTCTGACTTTCAAATAAATAAACAAATCTTAAAAAAAAGATCATGCTGAAAGTAACCATTCTTATTTCATATATGAAAAAATTTAAAAAGATAATACATATTAATGATATCTATAAACTCTAATTATCTGTTAAATAGATATAATCTTTTCATAGGTAATAAGTTTAACTAAGATAACATAAAATAAGAGGCAATGAATTCTAAGTCAGGAAAATTAATTTTTGTTACAGAATAATCTTAAATGTTGAGTTACAGTGAAGCTATATCCCAACTCATTTTCATAACAGAGGATATAGAAAGTTTTCATGACTCATTTCTCCAAAGTTTCCTAAAAACAACAGATATCAAATACTTTGTATCCTATCCACATTCCACTTTTTCATTAATGAATAACAGCTTCGCTTATAGCTGTGTCTAATTTGCAAAGGCAGGGAGTAGTCTAGTTCATAGAAGCCATGTAGAAATGTTAGGACTCACTTTTTCTACCATAATCATACAGCAAGTCAAAGATATTACTATTCTTAACAATAAAGAACAATGTCTTGAGGAGTTTTTTAAATATTAAGTATCATTCCTCCCTCCCACACATGTATTATTACAAATCCATCCAAGTAATTTCACATTCATATAAACTGATGCCCCAAAATAAAAGTCAACTGAGTGTTATTAGAAAAGTTTGCAGTTCAAAGATGCTTGTCTTCCTATGTCTCCTATAAACTATGTCTGTCTTGTAAGCAAATGTAAACTTTGATCTATTTCAGGACTATAGAAAAAAATGGAGACAATGAATCTTTCTTTATGATATATAAATTGAACGTTGTTCAAGACCCTTAAGTAGGATTAGAAACATACGTGTGCAGAATATGTTTGTGTTAGCCCATGCTTGGGCCCCTGACACCCATGTGAGAGACCAGGCTAGAGTTCCTGGCTCCTAGGTTTGGACTGGCCCAGACTTGACTGTTAAGGTCCTTTGGGGAGTGAACCAGCAGATGGATGATCTCTTTATCTCCCTCTCTTCTCCCCACCTTTCAAATAAATAAAGAAACAAATACATGTATCTTTGCAAAATAGTATATGTGTGTGAGAAGAGAAGGAGATTATCAATAGGAAACCATTTAACATAAGCATATTAAGGAAAAAATCCTGTCAAGATTGCTACTCCGAGAAATGTTAGAAATTCAAAATAGTCCTTTGGTTGTTCTTACCACCGTGCAGTGACAACATCACCAATACTGGTTAAATGCTGAAGGCCTGCTTTTTTCTGCCATCATTCTAGGGGGTCTTCAGTTAATCAACACAACAAACCTACAGGGCAGTGCATTTAATGCTTCAGTACTCTACATGAGCTACCCAAGGCCCAGTGATCTCAAGTCTTTATTGAGGAGTTTTAACGGAGGGGAATATAAGCAATTGCTACTTGAAATGTTTTTTAAAGTTACCAGTAGTCTGTTCCCTTCATGACATTTCAGGCACATTCAGCTGCATCTGTCTCATCTCTTCTTTGCCAGTGTGTTTGATACAGGACCTTGACTGTTTATAGTGGATGAAGATGTCAATATCCTCTTGTAAACATCTCCTACCCCTTGCTTCAAAGGCCAGAGAGTTGGCATGAGGAGTAAGAAAAGAAATAGGAAAAAGGTCTTGGTGTTTAGCTGGCAGTGGTTCTAAATCCCTCCCCCTTCTTGCCTCTCATTGCCTCTTTGGCTGGTGCTGACCAGTATCTTCTGTCTTTCTAATTGTGTTGGCTTCATTTGGATTAATGTTAAGGACTGCACAGGAATATTTCAGATCTAATTCAGGTCTTTTTATCTGAATAGATTCCAAACAATTACAGAACATAAGCTCTGAATTCATTACTGTTGGACCATTTCTCCTGGACATTCACCACAGCATTTCTTTCCGTAATTGATCCTGACCCTTTATATCCTACACTAGGTTGTTTCCTTAACTTGTTGTTACTAGCTTCAACCTAAGTATTTTTTCTCTTTTTGTCTTTTTGCTGTCACAGATTTTATTCAGGATTAAACATTTGCATTAATTATGGATAGAAACCGTATGTGAATTGACAGCAATCCCTTTCTTAACCGTGGGAACTGGCTAGTTCCATTCAATGCCCCTTAATAATCTATCTCTAGATTTACTCTTCAATCATCCATACTATCTCAAACCCAGATCCCGGCTCCTACACACATGACATTCCATAGAGCTCCTAAGTCACTTTGGCTGCCAGTCAGCCAACTTTGGAAAGAAACCAGAAAAATGGCTCAAATCCAATAAACTGGCCCAAACTTTTATAAACTAGCAAATCCAGTGATCCATTGCCTCTCTCTTCTGTCTAGGGTATGAAAACTCTCCTTTTTACTACTCTACTTGAATAAACATATGTATATTTGTAAACCTCACCCATTAGTAGACATCAAAATGGTTCCTGGAAAGTCAGTGTCTTCTTTTGTATACACTTTCCATCGCTACAGCTGATTCCTTGAACTACTCCCCTTTGAATGGTATCAAGTTTGGTGTCTAACCTTTTATCATACTGATTTTTAATCTTCCTACATAGAAAACACTCTAAAGCCTAGTGGCATAAACAATAGCTTTATTGTGTATACAACTTCATTGAGTCAAGAATTTAAGTACAGTACAGTGGGAACAGCTTTTGTCTAGACTGGGTTGATATGGTGGTGGGTGGCTGGAATAATCTGGAGGGATCTTCACTCACATGACTAGCAGTTAATGTCAGTTAAAGACTGTGAAGTGGAGAAGCTACATGTGGACACTTCATGGCGCCTAAGCTTCATCACAGCAAGCTGGCCTCAGAAATTTTTCATGTGTCTCAGAACTCCAAAGGCAAGTAGTCAAGGAAAGTAGCCAAAGAGAACTGGCTGAAGTTCCATGGCCTGTGTCACTTCTGCTGCATTCTGTGATTGGAAGTAAATCACTAAGGTCAGCTCAGATTCGAGGAAAGTGATCTTGCAGTGAGAGGAGCATCAAAGAGTCTAGAGATACGTTTTAAAATCATCACTGTTAACTAACAACTTTTTCTACTCCATATCTACAATCTAAGATCTTTTAATATAAACTGCACATAGAAAGAGCTTGGGTAGTGCCTTAGGGAAGAGGGTCAGGTTGTGCCCGAAGGGGGATGTCTAGATAGCCATCTTTTTTTAGAATTCAAATTGAGCCTCAATTCAAGGGTTTGAATTATATTCACATAATTATGCAACCATCATCATGATCAATCTCATAATACTTTATCACCACAAAAAGAAGCCACATACCAATTGATAATCACTTTCCATGAAACCCAATCCAGCTCTTAGAAACCATTAATGTATTCTGTTTATAAACATTTTTCTAGTCATTTGATATAAATTAAGTCATAAAATATGTGACATTTTGTGATGGATTTCTTTCACTTAATACTTAATGTGCTGTTTTCAGACTTCATCCCTAGTGTAATATGTATCAATATTTCATCACTTTTCATGACTAATAGTCCATTAAGTGGATATAGGGTATATTGTTTATTTTTCACCTGTTTATAGATAGTTCAGTTGTTTACTATTTGAGCTTTTATGAACACTTCTGCTATGCATATTCCAATTGTGGATATATGTCTTCATTTTCCTTGTTTATAATTGTAGGAGTAGAATTCCTAGATCATAAGGTTACACTACGCTTAATTTTTTGAGGAACTATTAGATTGTTTCTATAGCAGCTGCTTCAGATTGTGGTTATTATATTTTTTAAAGATTTATTTATTTATTTATTTGAAAAACACAGTTACAGAGACAGGTAGAGACAGAGAGAGAGGTCTCCCAACTGCTGGTTCACTCTCCAAATGGTCGCAGTGGGCTGAGCTGAGCTAATCCAAAGCCAGGAGCCAGGCAGGAGCTTCCTCTGGGTCTCCCACATGGGTTCTGGTATCCAAGGACTTAGACCATCCACTACTGCTTGCCCAGGCCATAGCAGAGAGTTGGATCAGAAGTAGAGCAGCCGGGACTCAAATCAGTGCCCATATGGGATGTCAGCACTTCAGGCCGGGGCCTTAACCCGCTGCGCCACAGTGTCGGCCCCACCTTTCTTTTTAATTGTAGCAAACATAATGGTGTGGACTGGTATTTCTTTGTAATTTTGAGCTTTCAATTCACCTCAAGGATCTAGAAAACCTACAGCAAACCAGACCCAAATCTAGTAGGAGAAGAGAAATAATTAAAATCAGATAAGAAATCAACAGAATTGAATCCAAAAAAAAAATTACAAAAAATCAGCCAAACGAGGAGCTGTTTTTTTTTTTTTTTTTTTTTTTTTTTTTTTTTTTTTTTTTTTACAGGCAGAGTGGACAGTGAGAGAGAGAGACAGAGAGAAATGTCTTCCTTTTGCCGTTGGTTCACCCTCCAATGGCCGCCACGGCTGGCGTGCTGTGGCCAGCGCACCGCGCTGATCCGATGGCAGGAGCCAAGAGCCAGGTGCTTTTCCTGGTCTCCCATGGGGTGCAGGGCCCAAGCACTTGGGCCATCCTCCACTGCACTCCCTGGCCACAGCAGAGAGCTGGCCTGGAAGAGGGGCAACTGGGACAGAATCCGGCGCCCCGACCGGGACTAGAACCTGGTGTGCCGGCGCCGCTAGGCGGAGGATTAGCCTAGTGAGCCGCGGTGCCGGCCTACGAGGAGCTGGTTTTTTGAAAAAATAAACAAAATTGACACCCCATTGGCCCAACTAACTAAAAAAAGAAGAGAAAAGACCCAAATCAATAAAATCAGAGATGAAAAAGGAAACGTAACAACAGACACCACAGAAATAAAAGAATCATCAGAAATTACTGCAAGGACTTGTATGCCAGCAAACAGGGAAACCTATCAGAAATGGATAGATTCCTGGACACATGCAACCTACCTAAATTGAACCAGGAAGACATAGAAAACCTAAACAGACCCATAACTGAGACAGAAATTGAAACAGTAATAAAGGCCCTCCCAACAAAGAAAAGCCCAGGACCAGACGGATTCACTGCTGAATTCTACCAGACATTTAAAGAAGAACTAACTCCAATTCTTCTCAAACTATTCAGAACAATCAAAGAAGATGGAATCCTCCCAAATTCTTTCTATGAAGCCAGCATCACCTTAATTCCTAAGCCGGAAAAAGATGCAGCATTGAAAGAGAATTACAGACCAATATCCCTGATGAACATAGATGCAAAAATCCTCAATAAAATTCTCGCCAATAGATTGCAACAACACATCAGAAAGATCATCCACCCAGACCAAGTGGGATTTATCCCTGGTATGCAGGGATGGTTCAATGTGCGCAAAACAATCAATGTGATACACCACATTAACAGACTGCAGAAGAAAAACCATATGATTATCTCAATGGACGCCGAGAAAGCATTTGATAAAATACAACACCCTTTCATGATGAAAACTCTAAGCAAACTGGGTTTGGAAGGAACATTCCTCAATACAATCAAAGCAATCTATGAAAAACCCATGGCCAACATCCTATTGAATGGGGAAAAGTTGGAAGCATTTCCACTGAAATCTGGCACCAGACAGGGATGCCCACTATCACCACTGCTATTCAATATAGTTCTGGAGGTTCTAGCCAGAGCTATTAGGCAAGAAAAAGAAATTAAAGGGATACAAATTGGAAAGGAAGAACTCAAACTATCCCTCTTTGCAGATGATATGATTCTTTATTTAGGGGACCCAAAGAACTCTACTAAGAGACTATTGGAACTCATAGAAGATTTTGGCAAAGTAGCAGGGTATAAAATCAATGCACAAAAATCAACAGCCTTTATATACACAGACAATGCCATGGCTGAGGAAGAACTTCTAAGATCAATCCCATTCACAATAGCTACAAAAACAATCAAATACCTTGAAATAAACTTAACCAAGGACGTTCAAGATCTCTACGATGAAAATTACAAAACCTTAAAGAAAGAAATAGAAGACGATACCAAGAAATGGGAAAATCTTCCATGCTCATGGATTGGAAGAATCAATATCATCAAAATGTCCATTCTCCCAAAAGAAATTTATACATTCAATGCAATACCAATCAAGAAACCGAAGACCTTCTTCTCAGATCTGGAAAAAATGGTGCTGAAATTTATATGGAGACACAGGAGACCTTGAATAGCTAAAATAATCTTGTACAACAAAAATGAAGCTGGAGGCATCACTACCAGATTTCAGGACATACTACAGGGCAGTTGTTATCAAAACAGCATGGTACTGGTACAGAAACAGATGGATAGACCAATGGAACAGAATTGAAACACAAGAAATCAATCCAAACATCTACAGCCAACTCATATTTGATCAAGTGTCCAAAACCAATCCCTGGAGTAAGGACAGTCTATTCAATAAATGGTGCTGGGAAAATTGGATTTCCACGTGCAGAATCATGAAGCAAGACCCCTACCTTTCACCTGACACAAAAATCCATTCAACGTGGATTAAAGACTTAAATCTACAACCTGACACCATCAAATTATTAGAGAGCATTGGAAAAACCCTGCAAGATATAGGTACCGGCAATGACTTCTTGGAAAACACCCCAGAAGCACAGGCAGTCAAAGCCAAAATTAACATTTGGGATTGCATCAAATTGAGAAGTTTCTTTACTGCAAAAGAAACAGTCAGGAAAGTGAAGAGACAACCGACAGAATGGGAAAATATATTTGCAAACTATGCAACTGATAAAGGGTTGATAACCAGAATCTACAAAGAAATCAAGAAACTCCACAACATCAAAACAAACAACCCACTTAAGAGATGGGCCAAGCACCTCAATAGACATTTTTCAAAAGAGGAAATCCAAGTGGCCAACAGGCACATGAAAAAATGTTCAAGATCACTAGCAATCAGGGAAATGCAAATCAAAACCACAATGAGGTTCCAACTCACCCCGGTTAGAATGGCTCACATTCAGAAATCTACCAACAATAGATGCTGGAGAGGATGTGGGGAAAAAGGGACACTAACCCACTGTTGGTGGGAATGCAAACTGGTCAAGCCACTATGGAAGTCAGTCTGGAGATTCCTCAGAAACCTGAAGATAACCCTACCATTCAACCCAGCCATCCCACTCCTTGGAATTTACCCAAAGGAAATTAAATTGGCAAACAAAAAAGCAGTCTGCACCTTAATGTTTATTGCAGTTCAATTCACAATAGCTAAGACCTGGAACCAACCTAAATGCCCATCAACAGTAGACTGGATAAGGAAATTATGGGACATGTACTCTATAGAATACTATACATCAGTCAAAAACAACGAAACCCAGTCATTTGCAACAAGATGGAGGAATTTGGAAAACATCATGCTGAGTGAATTAAGCCAGTCCCAAAGGGACAAATATCATATGTTCTCCCTGATTGGTGACAACTAACTGAGCACCAAAGGGGAAACTTGTTGAAGTGAAATGGACACTATGAGAAACAGTGACTTGATCAGCTCTTGTCCTGACGGTTGATGTACAATGTAATACTTTATCCATTTTAGTATTTTTTTTTGTTCTAGTACCATTGGTTGAACTCTGTAATTAACACACAATTATTCTTAGGGGTTTAAATTATAACTGAAAAGTGATCCCTGTTATGAATTTGGAAAACATTATGTTGAGTGAAATAAGCCAATCCCAAAGGGACAAATACCACTTGTTCTCCTTGATAGGTGACAACTAACTGAGCACCAAAAAGGAAACCTGTTAAAGTGAAATGAACACTATGAGAAATGGTGACTTGATCAGCCCTCACCCTGACTGTTGATGAGCAGCTTAATATGTTATCCCTCTTAGTATTTTTTTTGTTTGTTCTACTTAATACTTTTGGTTGAATACTGTAATCAATACACAATTCTTCTTAAGTGCTGAAACTTAACTGAAAAGTGATCGCTGTTAAATATAAGAGTTGGAATAAGAGAGGGAAGAGATGTGCAATTCGGGACATGCTCAAGCTGACTTACCTCAAACGGTAGAGTTAGAAACATACAAGGGGATTCGAATTCAATCCCATCGAGGTGGCATGTACCAATGCCATCTCACTAGTCCCAGTGATCAAATTCTGTTCACAATTGATCATAATGATAGGACTAAGAACCAAAGGGATCACAGAAACAAGACTAGTGTCTGCAAATACTAGCTGATAGAATAAAAAAGGGATAGAATGATCCAACATGGGAAGTGAGATACACAGCAGACCCATAGAATGGCAAATGTCCTAACAGCATTCTGGCCTCATAATCAGCCCTTAAGGCATTCGGATCTGGCTGAAAAGCCCATGAGACTATTTCAGGCATGGAAAGCCAAGACACTCTGGGGGAAAAAAAAACCTAAATGAAAGATCTCCACCAGTGAGATCCCTGTGGAAAGAATGGGTCATCAATGAAGGAGGTACCTTTCTCTGAAGGGAGGAGAGAACTTCCACTTTGACCATGGCCTTGTCTAAAAATGATCAGAGTCAGTGAACCCAGGGGGCTTCCATAGCCTTGGCAACTCATGACAAGAGCCTAGGGTGATTACTGATGCCATAAACAAGAGTGTCAATTTGTTAAGTCAACAACAGGAGTCACTGTGCACTTACTCCTCATGTAGGATCTCTGTCCTTAGTGTGCTGTACATTGAGATTTAATGCTATAACTAGTACTCAAACAGTATTGTTCACTTTATGTTTCTGTGTGGGATCAAACTGTTGAAATCTTTACTTAATGCATGCTAAACTGATCTTCTGTATATAAAGAGAATCGAAAATGAATCTTGATGTGAATGGAAGGGGAGAGGGAGTGGGAAAGGGGAGGGTTGTGGGTTGGAGGGACGTTATGGGGGGGAAGCCATTGTAATCCATATTCTGTACTTTGGAAATTTATATTCATTAAATAAAAGTTAAAAAAAGGAAAAAAAATTAAAAAAGTATAGCAAACTTAAAAAAATTTTTGATTTGCCTTTTAAATTTTACTTACCTATTTATTTTATTGGAAAGGCAGAGAGTGATAAAGACAAACAGAGAGTGATCTGTCATTGTTGACTAACTCCTCTAATGACTACAACAACGTAGAATGGGCTGGACCAAAGCTAGGAGCCCAGAATTCAATCCAGGTCTCCTACATGTTGGCAAGTATCCAGCTACTTGAGCCATCACAATCGCCTCCCAAAGTGCGTATTAGCAAGAATCTGGAATCAGGAGCAGTGACAGAACTGAATCCCATGTGGCTGGTGCTGTAACTCAGCATTTAAAACCCCAGCCTGTGGCACCAGCACCCCATATGGGCACCGGTTCAAGTCCCAGCTGCTCCACTTCCGATCCAGCTGTCTGCTATAGCCTGGGAAAGAAGTAAAAGATGGCCCAAGTGCCTGGGCCCCTGCACCCGCATGGAGATCTGGAAGAAGCTCCTGGCTCCTGCCTTTGGATTGGCCCAGCTCTGACTGTGCAGCCATCTGGGGGGGTGAACCAGCGAATGGAAGACGTCTGCCTCTGCCTCTCTGTAGCTTTGCGTTTCAAATAAATAAATTAATTAAAAGAAAAAACTGAAGCCCAGGAATTCTGATGAAGTATGTGGGCATCCTAAGTGGTGTCTTAAAACACTAGGCCAAACACCCATCACAGATTTGCCTTTTTTAATGGCTGATGATTTTGAGTGCCTTTAGATGTATTTATTGGCCATTTGTTTATCTTCTTTAGAGAAATGTCTATTCAAATCCATCAATCATTTTTATATTCATTTATTCTGTTTCATTTTTAATTTTGAATTACCGGTGTTGGTTATATACTCTGCTAAAAAAGTTTCTTGTCACATAGTGTTATCTCTCCTTACATACAGTTTTGCTTTCTGTAGTTTCACCTAACTTGCAGTCAGCCATGGCTCAAAAATATTACATGGAGAATTACAGAAATAAATAATTCATAAATTTTAAATTATACACTGTTCTGAGTAGCATGGTGAAATCTCATTCTGTCCTGCTCCATCCCACCTAGGATATGAATCATCCCTTTGTCCCATACATCCATGGTGTATACATTACCTATCTGTTTAGTTAACTTGGAGAAAAGCATAGTATGTAGGTTTAGTGCTAATCCGAGGTTTCAGGCATCCTCTGTGTCTTGGAATATATCCCCTACAGATTATGGGTTTGGGAGACTAATAAATATGATACTAAATATTTTATCCCATCCTATGGGCTGTCTTTTGGCTTTCTTGATGGTGTCCTTTCAAACACAAACATTTCAATTTTCATGATGTCAAATTTATACTTGGTTAATTGGCTACTTTATTCCTTTGTGTCACATATAGGAAACAATTTCTTAAACCAAGGTCACAAATGTTCATTTCCATATATTTTCTAAGAACTTTATAGTTTTACCTTTAAATTGAGGTCTATAATTCACTTCAAATTTGAACATGAATATTCATTTTTCCCAGGACTCTTTATTGAAAAATATTTTTCCTCCATTGAATTGTCATGATACCTTTACAAAATATTAATTGTCCATAATATGAGAGTGCATTTCTGGACTCTAAATAAATTATATTCCAATGATCTATCCAAACATTTTTTCTTCTTTGCTTAACCTACAGAGCTTATACTCTAAGAAAAAAGAAAAATTCAAATTCAATATCTTTAACCATAATGCTGCACCAGTTTGATAATCTCATGAATGAGAAGCAAGGGACTCCACAACTTGAAGGAAAATTAAAAATCATCAAGTGAGAATTTATTCCCCTTGAATAAAAAGAATGGCTTACATTGCAAGATTCTGATGAATAGGATGAACCAGGGTATACCCAGGAAAGCCTGAATCAATTAAACTGGCCCACATTTTTTAAACTGACCAATATTATATTAGAGGAAAGGCCAATGGGGGTGGTAGTGTTAATTGACTGCCTAAAGATATAGGAGTTGCTTAACATGAGTCACTTCTTTTAGCAACCAACTTCCTCTATGTAGATTAGTGATGTTGACTCCTGGATAAAGTGTTTCTAACTTTAATCTCAGTTTTCATGACTAAGTATAGATTATATCTAATTCTAGGGGCCAGTGTTGTAGTTTAGGAGCTTAAGCTGCCACCTGTGATGCTGACACCCCAAATGAGTGCTGGTTTGAATCCTGGCTGCTCCACTTCTGATCCAGCTCCCTGCTAATGGCCTGGGGAAACAGTGGAAGATGACCCAAGTACTTGGGCCTGTGCCACCGATGTGGAAGAATTGGATGAAACTACTGGCTCCTGGCTTTGGCCTGGCCTAGCCCTGGCCATTGCAGCCATTTGGGGAGTGAACCAGTAGATGGAAGATCTCTTTCTCTCTGTCTTTCCCCCTCTCTCTGTAACTCTGCTTTTCAAATAAATAAATCTTTAAAAATATATCTAATTCTTAAATTTTATTTCAAACTAAAACTAAACTAAACTACCTCTTTCCAAATTATTCCATTTATTTGAAAAGACATTGACCCTGGCAGCCCAACCCCAATGTGAGGATCTATTCAGAGAGGTCCTGTGTTAATTCAGCAGACTTGTTTGCTGACCATTCAAGTTCTTTTGTCAAAGGCAAAGTATGTCCTTTCATTATCACAGATGAATGTTTTAAAGTGCATTATGATAAAAGAAGATACACACTGAAACTCGCTTTTTTAGAAAAAGGATGTAATCAATTACTTGACTAAATGAACATTAGATATTTGGCAAGAGAATATGTAAGGCCAATGTGAAAGTGAAAAATTCCAATAATAATCAATTAAAAAAAACAGTGGGGACTTGTGGTGAGGCTGCTGACTGGAGGCAAAGGACATGCTTACCTCCCACAAAGAAGGGTCAACGACAAAGGATGAACAGGGCCTACACTGCCAGAATATTTGAGGGAAGGCTCTGAAGTGTGTATGCATGAAACAAACTTTGGAGCACAGTCTCCAGATGGTCTTGTAAAGAAGAGAACAAAATATCTTGCATCAATTGCTTGATCAGCCCAGCCTAGACCAATTTAAGTTTGAGAAAGTCCCCTTACAATGGAGAAATGGAAAATAGGACAGTCTCAGTAGCCCCCACTGATACCATGAGCAACTAATTTTTTTTGCAACTGGGGAATCCTGCAACCCTTCTGACCACCAAGGCAAGATTAGGGAGCTATAGGGAAATGTATACAATTACATTGCTCCAGATGGGAAGCCTAATTGAAAATGTACCCTTGAACATACAGGCTGTTGTCACATATTTCTATTCCAAAGCCAACCAAGCCCCATGTATGCTGCCACATATGCCACACCCTCTTGGGTCACTGATATAGCCCTGCCCCTCAGGATCCCAGAGACTGACAGACATGCAACACATGGCATAGGTTCCCTGCTCCTGATGCTATATGAGCTACACTATACCTATACAGACTTGCTGGAATATCCTGTTGGCTGTGTAACCTACAGAGACTGACAAATGTGCTCTACTGCTATGTAACACCAAACTTCACCAGTCTATAGCCCCTATAATGGCCATATATCAAGTATCTTACAACTGCAGCTGTGTGTACTATCACACATGCTCAGGCTGCTGGATTTTCCTCACCTTTGCATAGACAGCAAGAATATCCCCATCTTTGCTCAGCTCATAAAGATATATAGGCTCCACATCTCCACTGCCACAAACATATTGAGCCAAGGCCATCAATTACAGATTAAGAAGCTTTATGGAATAAAAATAGGAACAACCCAAACCCTAAATTAATAGGAGTAAAGAAATGATAAAATTAGAGAATAAACAAATTTGAAACAAAAAGTATGATACAGAAGTGAAATGAAGAACTCTGTTTTTGAAAAAAAAAAGGCAACACTTAAGCACCATTGACCCAATTAACCAAAAAAAGAGAGAAGAGCCAAATTAATAAAAGCAGAGGGAGATGTTACAATTAATATCACAGAAATAAAAACAATCACCTTAAATTACTATAAAAAGCTATATGACAACAAACTGGAAAATGTAGAAGAAATGTAGAGATTCCTGGACGTATACAATCTATCAAAATTGAATCATGAATGGCCGGCGCCGCGGCTCACTAGGCTAATCCTCCGCCTAGCGGTGCCGGCACACCGGGTTCTAGTCCCGGTCGGGGTGCCGGATTCTGTCCCGGTTGCCCCTCTTCCAGGCCAGCCCTCTGCTGTGGCCAGGGAGTGCAGTGGAGGATGGCCCAGGTGCTTGGGCCCTGCACCCCATGGGAGACCAGGAAAAGCACCTGGCTCCTGGCTCCTGCCATCGGATCAGCGCGGTGCGCCGGCCGCAGCACGCTGGCCGCGGCGGCCATTGGAGGGTGAACCAACGGCAAAGGAAGACCTTTCTCTCTGTCTCTCTCTCTCACTGTCCACTCTGCCTGTCAAAAAAATAAAAAAAAAAAAGAAAAAAAAATTGAATCATGAAGTCATAGAAAAACTATACAGAGCAATAAGCAAGACAGAGATGGAATCAGTAATAAAGACCCTCCCAACAAAGAAAAGCTCAGGGACAGATAGCTTCATGGCTGAATTCTAACAGACTCTTAAAGAAGAATAAATCCCAGTTCTCAAACTATTCAAAACAATTGAAAGAGAAGGTATTCTCCAAAACTCTTTCTATAAAGCCAGTATCACCTTGATTCCAAAACCAGGCAAAGATACAACAAAGAGAGAGAACTTTAGATCAATGCCCCTGATGTATATAGATGTAAAGAATCCTCAACAACATACTAGCTAGTCAAATCCAACAACTATCAGAAAGACCATTCACATGGACCAAGTAGGACGTATCTCTGGGATGCAGGGACATTTACAATATGCAAATCAATAAATGTAATACATCACATCAACAAACTAAAGCATAAAAACCATATGATTATCTAATAGATGCAGAGAAACATTTGATACAATACAACATCCTTTCATAATAAACAAACAAAAAAACAGGAAAATTGGGTACAGAAGGAACATACTTCAACACAATCAAGGCAATATATGACAAACTCACAGCCAGCATCATATTGAGTGGGGAAAAGCTGGAAACATTTCCACTAAGACATGGAATCAGACAAGGATTCCCACTGTCACCATTACTAGTCAACCTAGTTTGGGAAGTATTAGCCAGAGACATTAGAAAAGAAAGAGAAATTAAAGGGATACAAATGGGAAAGAAGGAAGTCAAATTATTCCTATTTGCAGATGATATGATCCTATACATAAGGGAACCCAAAGACTCCATAAGATTATTAGAATTTATGGGAGTTTGGCAAAGTTGCAGGATATAAAATCAACACAAAAATCATAGCTTCTGTATATACAGACAATGCCATGGCTGAAAAAGATCAGTCCCATTCACCATAGCTACAAAAAATTAAATACCTTAGGATAAATTTTAATCAAGAATGTGGAAGATCTTTACAGTGAGAATTATACAACATTAAGGAAAGAAATAGAAGATACTAAAAAATTGAAAAAATCTTCCATGCTTATAGATTGGAAGAATTAATATCATGAAAATATCTATACTACACAAAGAAATTTACATACTCAATGTGATTGCAATCAAAATACCAAAGACATTTTTCTCAGATCTGGAAAAAGTATGCTAAAAGCATAAAATGCTGGGGCTGGTGCTGTGGTGTAGCAGGTAAAGCCACCGCCTGCAGTGCCAGCATCCCATATGGGCTCTGGTTCAAGTCTTGGCTGCTCTACTTCTGATCCAGCTCTCTGCTATGGCCTGGGAAAGCAGTAGAAGATGGCCCGAGTCTTTGGGCCCCTGCACCCATATGGTAGACCTGGAAGAAGCTCCTAGCTCCTGGCTTCTAATTGGCCCAGCTCTGGCCATTGCAGCCAGTTGGGGGATGAACTGCAGATGAAAGACCTCTCTCTCTCTTTCTCTCTGTCTCTCCTTCTCTTTCTGTGTAACTCTTTCAAATAAATAAATAAACACTTAAAAGAAAAACCCTAAAATGCATATGAAATGACAAGAGACACCAAATAGCTAAAGCAATCTTAAACAATAAAATAAAGTTGGAGGCACCACAACACAAGCATTCAAGACATATTACAGGGCAGTTATAGTCAAAACAGCCTGGGGTCCTGGCACAAGAATATACATGTGGACCAATGGAACAGATTAGAGACCCCAGAAATTAATTCACATATCTACAAATATGAGCAAATTAGCTAAAACCACTGCCTGGAGAAAAGACAAGTCTCTTCAACAAAAAGTGATGGGAAAACCGGATCTCTGCATGCAGAAGTATGAAAGAAGACTCCTATCTTAAACCCTATACAAAAATCAACTGACGGTGGATCATGAATCTAAATAGAAGACCTGAAACCATCAAATTACTAGAAGAAAACATATTAGAAACACTACAAGACATTGGCATAGCAAAGACTTACTGGATAAGACTCCAGAAGCACAAGCAATGAAGGCAAAAATAGACAAATGGAAACACTCGACAATACAGAAGCACAGCAAAGGAAACACTCGACAAAGAGGCAACCAACAGAATAGGATAAAATATTTGCAAACTGTACATCTGATAAAAGGTTAATATGCAGGACATATAAGAAGCTCAAGAAACTTAACAACAACAAAACTAGCAATACAGTTAATAAATGGGCTAACAATATTAACAATCATTTTCCAATGGATGAAATAGAAGTGGCCAACAGATATGAAAAAATATTCAGGATCAAATGCCATTAGGGAAATGCAAATAAATACCACCATGAGGTTTCACCTCACCCAAGTTAGAATGGCTATGATCCAAAAATCAAATAATAGCAAATGCTGGTGAGGAAGTGGGGGAAAAGGTACCTAAAGCACTGTTGGTGGGAACATAAACTAGTACAAACATTATGGAATACATTATGGGGATTCCTCAGAAATCTGAAAATAGTTCTATCATAAAATCCAGTCATTCCAATCCTGGGAATTCACGCAAAGGAAATGGATCAGTATATGAAAGAGTTATCTGTACCCCCATGTTTATAGCAACTAAACTTACAGAAGCTAAGATATGGAATCAACCAAGATATCCATCAACTGATGAGTATACAAAGAAATCGTGGTATATATGCATAATGGAATACTACTCAATTGTAAAAAAAAGAATAAAATCCTGTCTTTTGCAACAAAATAGATGCAGTTGGAGAACATTATGCTTAGTGAAATAAGCCAGTCTCAAAAAAGACAGACATCATGTTTTCCCTGACTTGTGATAACATACAAAGTACCAAAAAAAGTTAATTTATATGAGCAAAACTGACACGTTGAGATTTGATTATTGTTTATAGCCTTTGTCTATACTCTGGACAAGCAATGGTTTTTCTACTTACTACTTTTTGAGTTCTTTATTTAGTTGAAGGTTAAGTTATTATTATAAAGAAATTGAAAATATGTCATTGTAAAAATTAAAAGAAAAATAAGAAATGAAGAGGATGGGATGGAGGATATGGTGAGAAGTAGTAGCATTACATTCTTGAAACTACATATGTAAATGTGTTCCTTTTATATAAGTAAAAAAAGTAAAATTTAAACAAAGAAGTTATAGGGAGACTGCTCTAAGATGTTCAACTGGAATTAAAGCTAGTCTTGCTTACCAAACTAATAGCCTGAGATATAGCTTATCATCATACACACATCTTATTTTTTAAAAAAGATTTATTTATAGGCCAGTGCCGTGGCTCACTAGGCTAATCCTCCGCCTTGCGGCGCCGGCACACCAGGTTCTAGTCCCAGTCGGGGCACTGGATTCTGTCCCACTTGCCCCTCTTCCAGGCCAGCTCTCTGCTGTGGCCAGGAAAGTGCAGTGGAGGATGGCCCATGTACTTGGGCCCTGCACCCCATGGGAGACCAAGATAAGTACCTGGCTCCTGCCATCGGATCAGCACTGTGCGCCGGCCGCAGCGCGCCAGCCACGGCGGCCATTGGAGGGTGAACTAATGGCAAAGGAAGACCTTTCTCTCTGTCTCTCTCACTGTCCACTCTGCCTGTCAAAAAAAAAGATTTATTTATTTGTTTGATAGACAGAGCTACAGAGAGGCAGAGACAGAGGGAGGGAGGGCAGGAGGGAGTGAGGGAAGGAGAGAGAGAGAGAGTCTTCTATCCACTAATTCAGTCCCCAAATGGTCACAATGTGCCGATCAAAAAGCCAGGATCCAGGAACTTCCTCTGGGTCTCCCATGTGGGTTCAGGGGCCCAAGGACTTGGGACATCTTCTACAGCTTTCCCAGGCCATAGTAGAGAGCTGGATCAGAATTGGAGCATCTAGGACTCAAATCGGCATCCATATGGGATGCTGGCACTCCAGAAAGTGGCTTTACCTGCTACACCACAGTGCCAGCCCCTATACAACTTACCCTAATATGCTGAGACACATATTAGAAAACCTTTTATTATGAAAATCACCCTGTAAAATTAGTAATGACAGCAGATCTTCCAGGTATGCAAATATCAATGTAGGGATACAAGAACTATGAAAAATCAAAGCAACATGGTGCATCCAAAGAAACACAATTAGCCTCTAGCAACAGTCCTGAGAGAAAAGGAAATTGATAAGATGATTAAAAAACAAGGGAAACTCAGTGTGAAAAATGAGGAAAAGAGGGCACTCAATGAGATACAAGAAAACATAAACAGAAAATTCAATGAAACTTGGAAAACAATTCATGATATGAATGAGAAATTCAGCAAAGAGACAGAGATCACAAAATTGTATGAATCAGAAATTGTGAAGCTGAAGAACTCATAAAATCAAATGAAAAGTATAGTCAAGAGCTTCAACAACAGACCATTCAAGCAAAAGAAAAAATTCTGAACTTGAAGCGAGATCTTTTTGAAATAATGCCGTCAGAAATTAAAAAGAAAACAGAATGCAAAGGGCCTCAGAGACTTATGGGACATTATTACACAAACATAATGGAATTACGGTTTACATCAAGCTATTTCACATGTTATGAAGAGCTAGAAGAGATGAGTTTGAAGGTTCCAATTGGAAAGAAGTGCCAAGGAGATGGAAATGCTAATTACCATGTTTTACCATTGTACTGAATTATCACATTGAATGTCATAAACATATACATATACAATGTGTAATTAATAACAAAACTTGAAGAAATAAAAAAATGTATAATAAGATACAGAAGAAAATGTAAAGTGAAGTTTTAGTATTTAGTAGTGTACACCACACAGACATGATTATGTGAGTCATTTTACACTGCACATTTTTATTCACATAGACTGTATAGGGTCCATGCCAGTATGGCTCACCTAATTTAAGAAGAGTTCTTAAGGAAAACCAATATTTATTTTATTAGGGGAGTTTCATTTCCAAGCATATGATAATCATAGGATAATTCTGTTCATGTGTGAATGTTTGAACTGCATGCAAGTGTAAATTTACGCAGTAGCAGCTGGGATCAATTTACTTCCAAAATTCCTAATGAGTTGACGACCTGATCCAGACTACAATGATTTGTATAATTTAGTCAGTTATCTGTCATTTGAAATGGGGAAATAACTCCAACCCAAATAAGAAATTATTGAAACATTTAGTCCTTTTGATATTATCTTTGAATATTATCAAAGAAAAAATTAAGGCATAATACATAGGAAATGCCTCCTAGTAGCCTCAATATCAAGTCCTGCATAAATCAGAAACTATATAGCAATGAACTTTCTAAATAACTTGAAAACTGTTTCGTATATCTTATGTTTCCTAAGCCTTTCCAGACCATGCATATAAATATGGAAGACAGGAGCATAATGCATTGCATTTCCCCCTTTCTTCTTTTTTTTTATCTAATGAATGCATTTTTACATAGATACAACTTTAGGAATACAGTGGTTCTTTCTCCCATGCCCCCTGCCCGCTCCCATCCCACCTCCCAATCCCTCTCACATCTCCTTCTTCATTATGGATCATTTTTAGTATGATTTTATATACAGAGGACCAACTCTGTTAATCAGAGATTCCAACAATTTGCCCCCATGCCCACACACAACATATAGAGTTCTCTTCTCCCTTGATGACCCTTCCTTTCCTCTGAGGCCTCACAGAGATCCTCCATGTAGGATATTTTTTTTGCCACAGAGTCTTGTCTTTCCATGCCTGAGATGCTCTTGAAGGCCTTTCAGCCTGACACAAAGCCTATGGGTTGATTCTGAGGTCAGAGTGTTATTTACTGTGAAAGTCTTTCTAGGAGTCCACTGTGTGGACTGCTTCCCATGTTGGTCCTTCCTTCCTTTTTTAATTCTATTATTTTTACCAGGTACTTTATGTTATTTATGTGGTCCCTTTTAAACTTAGAATGGTCTATCTGTTGCCTTTAACATTTAATCTGATCATTGTAACAGTGAAGATGTTGTTTATACCACTGATTCCTATGGGTTTGGAGCCCCATGATTAGTTATTAGGCTGTACCCTGAGAGGTGAGTCTATATGCCTGTATGCAAAACTATACTGTTTTACAGTTTTAGACTACATCCTCCATCTCTTATTCCCTCCCTTGTTTTTAGGGATCTTTTTCCAATTGCTTTAAAATACATATAATTAACTCTGTTACATAGAGACTTCAGCATATAGTGTGAAGTAGAGAGATGAGAGAGAGAAAGAAAACAGAGAAAAAAAAACGACAAAACAAAACAAAAAGGATATACACAGTAAAAAGTAACAATGTTTAACTGTCTCTAAATAATCAGGTCAAGGATTCTTGAAGACATTAGTTCTAAAAGTGACTATTTCTCTTCTATAGCTTTCAGTTTAGCTGCGCTATTAATTCTCCTAAATCAGGGCGAACATATGGTATTTGTCTCTTTGGGATTGGGTTATTTTACTGAGTATGAGATTTTCCAGCTTGCTCCATTTTGTTGCAAAGGACCAGATTTCTTCTTTTTTCACTGCCATGTAGTATTCCATACTGTACATGTCCCACAATTTCTTTATCCAGTCTTTGGTTGATGGACATTTAGGTTGCTTCAATCTTAGCTATTGTGAATTGAGCTGCGATAAACATGGAGGTGCCAATAGTTCTTTTGTTTACTGATTTCATTTCCCTTAGGTAAACACCCAGTAGTGAAATGGTTGGGTCATACGGTAGGTCCATATTCAGGTTTTTGAGGTATCTCCATACTGTTTTCCACAGTCGCTTTACCAGTTTGCATTCCCACCAACAGTGGATTAGGGTGCCCTTTTCCCCACATCCTCGCCAGCATTTGTTGTTTGTTGATTTCTGTATGAGAGCCACTCTAACTGGGGTGAGGTGAAATCACATTGTGGTTTTGATTTGCATTTCCCTGATGGCTATACATCCTGAGCATTTTTTCATGTGTCTGTTGGCCATTTGGATTTCTTCTTTTGAAAAATGTTTGTTACGGTCCTTTGACCCATCTTTTTATTGGGTTATTTGCTTTGCTGTAGTGGAATTTCTTGATCATTTTATAGATTCTGGTTGTTAATCCTTTATCAGTTGTGTAGTTTGCAAATAATTTCTCCCATTCTGTCGGTTGCCTCTTCACTTTCCTGATTGTTTCTTTTGCTATAAAGAAACTTCTAAATTTGAGGTAATCCCATTTGTTCATTTTGGCTTTGACCTCCTGTGCCTCTGGGGTCTTTTCCAGGAAGTCTTTGCCTGTCCTAATGTCTTGAAAGGTTTTGCCTATGCTCTCGATTAATTTGATGGTATCATGGTGTAGATCTTTAATCCACGTTGAGTGGATTGGATTTTTGTATATCACGTAAGATAGGGGTCTTGTTTCATACTTTGACATGTGGACATCCAGTTTTCCCAGCACCATTTGTTGAAGACACTGTCCCTGTTCCAGGGGTTGATTTTAGCTCCTTTGTTGAATATGAGTTGGTTGTAGATGTTTGGACTGATTTCCAGTGTTTCTATTCTGTTACAATGGTCTATCCATCTGTTTTTGTTCTAGTACCAGGCTGTTTTGATTATAACTGCCCTGTAGTATGTCTTGAAGTCTGGAAATGTGATGCCTCCAGCTTTGTTTTTATTGTATAGGATTGCTTTAGCTACTCATGGTCTCCTGTTCCTCTATGTGAATTTCAGCATCATTTTTTCTAGGTGTGTAAAGAATGCCTTCGGTATTTTGATTGGTATGGCATTGAACCTGTAAATTGCTTTTGGAAGAATGGACATTTTGATGATATTAATTCTTCCAATCCATGAACATGGCAGATTTTTCCATTTTTTGTGTGTGTTCTTCTATTTCTTTCTTTAATGTTTTGTAATTTCCATCATAGAGATCTTTGACATCCTTGGTTAAATTTATCCCAAGGTACTTGATTGTTTTTGTGGCTATTGCGAATGAGATTGATCTTAGAAGTTCTTCCTTGGCCATGGCATTTTCTGTGTATACAAAGGATGTTGATTTCTGTGCATTGTCTGTGTATCCTGTTACTTTACCAAACTCTTCTATGAGTTCCAATAGTCTCTTAGAGGAATCTTTTGGATCCCCTATTTATAGAATCATGTCATCTGCAAATAGGGATAGTTTGACTTCCTCCTTTCCCATTTGTATCCTTTAATTTCTTTTTCTTGCATGATGGCTCTGGCTAACACTTCTAGGACTATATTGAATAGCAGTGGTGAGTGGGCATCCCTGTCTGGTGCCAGTTTTCAATGGAAATGCCTCCAACTTTTCCCCATTCAGTATAATGCTGGCCATGGGTTTGTCCTAAATTTTCTTAATTGTGTTGAGGAATGTTCCTTCTAACCCCAATTTTTGCTTAGAGTTTTCAACATGAAAGGGTGTTGTATTTTGTCAAATGCTTTCTCTGCATCTATTTAGATAATCATATGATTTTTGTTTCTCAATTTGTTAATGTGATGTATCACATGGATTGATTTTCGAATGTTGAACCATCCCTGCATACCAATGATAAATCCCACCTGGTCCAGGTGAAGATTTATCATGTGTAGGTGGATTCGATTGGCCAGGATTTTGTTGAATATTTTTGCATCTCTGTTCATCAGGGAGATAGGTCTATTGTTTTCTTTCTCTGTTGCATCTTTTCCCAGTTTAAGAATTAAGGTGATATTGGCTTCATAGAAAGAATTTGGGAGGATTCCCTCCCTTTCAATTGTTTTGAATAATTTGAGAAGAACTGGGATTAGTTGTTCTTTAAATGTCTGGTAGAATTCAGCAGTAAAGCTGTCCAATCCTGGGCTCTTGTTTTTTGGTAGTGCATTTATTACTGATTCAGTTTCTTTCATGTTTATGGATCTGTTTAAGTTCTCTATGTCTTCATGGCTTAGTTTCGGAAGGTTGTACGTGTCCAGGAATCTATCCATTCCTTCCAGGTTTTGCAATTTGTTGGCATACAGCTCTTTGTAGTGGTTTCTGATGATTTGTTTTATTTCTGTTGTGTCTGTTGTTACATTTCCATTACCATCTTTACTTTTACTGATTTGAGTCTTCTCTCTCCTTTTTTTTGGTTAGTTGGGCTGATGGTGTGTCTATTTTGTTTATTTTTTCAAAGAATTAATTCTTGGTTTTGCTGATCTTTTGTATTTTTTTTGGTTTCAATTCTGTTGATTTCTTCTCTAGTCTTTATTATTTTTCTTTTGCTGAATTTGGGTTTGGTTTGCTGCTGTTTTTCTAGATCCTTGAGGTGCATAGAGAGGTCGTTTATTTGTTATCTTTCCAGTTTCTTGATGTAGGCACCAATTGCTATAAACTTTCCTCTTAGCACTGTTTTTGCATTATCCCACAAGTTTTGATAAGTTGTATTGTCATTTTCATTTGTTACAGAAATTTTTTTGATTTCTCTTTTGATTTATTCTGTAAACCACTGTTCATTCAGAAGCATGTTGTTCATTCTTGATGTGTTTGCATATGATGCAGAGATTCTTGGGTTGTTGATTTCAAGTTTCATTGCATTGTTGTCTGAGAAGATACATGGTATAATTTTAATTTTTTTGAATTTGCTGAGCCTCCCTTTATGGCCTAGCATATGGTCAATTCTAGAGTAAGTCCGTGTACCAGGGAGTAATAGGTATACTCTGTGGCTGTGTGGTGGAAGGTTCTGTAAAAATCTACTAGGTCTATTTGCTCTATAGTGTCAATTAGCTCTGTTGTTTTCTTGTTGGTTTTCTGTCTGGTTTATCTGTCCATTGGTGAAAGTGGGGTATTGAAATCCCCTGTTACTATTGTATTGGAGTCCATATCTCCCTTTAAATCCTTTAGTAATTATTTCAAATAGCCAGGCACTCTGTAATTAGGTGCATATACATTTATAATAGTAATGTCTTTGTGTTGGATTGATGCTTTAATCAATATATAATGTCCTTCTTTGTCTCTTTTAATAGCTTTTGTGTTAAAGTCTATTTTGTCTGATATTAGGATGGCCACACTGGTTTTTTTGGTTTCTGTTAGCTTGGAATATCTTTTTCATCCTTTTACTTTCAGTCTGTATGCATCTTTGCTAGTGAGGTGTGATTCCTGAAGGCAATAGATAGATGGATTTTCTTTTTTAATCCATTCAGCTAGTCTGTGTCTTTTGACTGTAGAGTTGAGACCATTTACATTCAGTGTGACTATTGTTAAATACTGTCTTTTTCCTGCCATGTTTCCTTAAGAAGAGCTGTTGATGTATTTTGGTATTTGTATTTTAGCTGGGTCATTTTCTACATTCGTATTCTTTTGTAGTGAAGTTCTTTTTTGTGTGTGTTTCTGCATGCAGCACATTCTTGAGCCAGTGTTGCAGGATTGGAAGCAAAGATACAAATGATTTCAGTTTCTGTTTGTCATGGAAAATCTTTGTTTCCCCTTCATTCATAAATGATAGCTTTGCAGGGTAACTTTGAAGGTGCTTCTTCAGCCTATATTATGGATGGTTTAGCCTGCTCTGTTGCGAGTTCATAGGTTCTTCCATATTCTTATTCAGGATTTTTCTTCTTTTCTTCAACATTTCTGTTTAGTTTAATTTTTAAGTTGATTTCCTTCTGCTATGGGCTATTATGGGTCTGTGCCAATTGCCAGTGTAAGCAGGTAGCTCCACCTTCTAGGGCTTGCTTATTTCTGGTAACTGAGGGAGGCGGGTACTTGAGTAGGCTGGTACCTTGGCTTTGAGGTACTAAGCCCCGCCCCTGGGGGCTGGTCTCCCTGTTCCTTTGTTCACCCAAGAGTTCCTGGGCCTCCATTGATCAGTGCCCCCATCACTGTGCCCCCTGTGCGACAAGGAGGGAGTCACTCCGAACCATTGTTGTCCTTGTTTCCCGGGTGGGGTGGTCTCTGCCACTGAAGTTCACGTTCAGGAGCAAAAGCACAGCCTTCCCTCTTTCACTCCTGAATGTAAACAAACAAGATGGCTGCTCTCCGCCCACTGCAGCTCTGGATGTGGGGGGGAGGGACACCAAGGGATCGCGGCATGTTCAATCTCTCTGTTCATCCCCCAGAATTATGCCCTCTTCCCCCTTATAGCAGCAAGCACTATTCACTTTGCTTTGCTTTGCTTCCCCACTCATCCATGCTTGTGTCTTACCTGTCCCTCCTAGGGTGCAGTGGGTACGGCGGGGCGGCTGTGGCGGGGCAGCAGTGGCATGGGGTGCTGCCGGGCAGCTGTGGTAGCAGTGGCCACTGTCCTCCCACTGGTTCTTTGTTGTGTTCTCTTTCTGTAGTTTGGGAACCTCTACCTTCCCTGGCATGGTCTCCAGCACTTGCTGGCATGCTCCTGTGCCACTCCACGCCAACCTTCCGTGGTTCTGTCACCTGACTGTCCCCTCTATTCATCAATCTCTCTCTGCGTGACTCAGCACATCTTGATGCTATACTGCCATCTTTGGGGAGTCTCCACCCCTTCTTACTAATTATTGCAGGTTACTCAAGTCCTTCAAAATCCTAGGCAGCTTCTGGGGCCCTGGTTGTGTCTCATGTAGTTTAATCTCTGCTCTGTACTACTTTCTTGATGGTGACTGCAGTAGAAGGCAATTGAAGGTGGTTATTCACCACTGCCAAGACAAATTTATTGAAAAGGGCATAGGTAATACACCCACAGTCATCCAAACCTACAAAATATTTTAAGGGATTTTGATGAATCCAATACTTGTCTTGTTTCTTATTTCAGAGTATACCTGTTTCCCCACTGTTTTGTATTTTGCTAGATAACTTTGCTGGATAGGGTAACCATATAATTTATTTTTAAAGCTGGGAGTGAAAGGGCATGCTAAACAATTGGGACATAAGGTCCCATAAACAAAAGAGCATAATGTGGGACTGTGAAGAGAAAATTGGGACATAAGGTCACACATACTACTAGATCTCTACTGGATGTATTGCCATTTCTTTTAGCATTTCTTATTTTATAAGCACCTGTACAATCCACCTACATTTTAGTCTCAATTAGCTTATATACGAACAGATGTTGCTATATCTCAGGATAGGAAAACAATAACAGATATGCCACAATTGTCTTCTATCTGCTCTACCTCCAATTCCCTTGTAAAAAATGAAACACATATGGGGACAGTGCTGTGGCATAGTGGGTAAAGCCGCCTGTAGTACCAGCATCCCAGCTGCTCCACTTCCAATCCAGCTCTCTACTATGGCTTGGAATGGTCCAAGTGCCTGGGCTCTGTACACACATGGGAGACCCAGAAGAAGCTCCAGGCTCCTGGCGTTGGATGGCATCAGCTCCAGCTGTTGCAGCCATTTGGAGAGTGAACCAGCGGATGGAAGATCTCTCTCTCTCTGTAACTCTGCCTTCCAAATAAATACAAATCTTTTTTTAAAAAATGAAACATACTTTTTTTTTGTTTCATTTAGTCTGGAAATCTTACTATACAAATGATTTCCTGGGAACACTCAATCTGCTACCTCTTCCCAGCTATATGGGTACAGGGCAATTTCTATCTAAAGTTTCGAGCAGCCACTTCCACATTGCATATTTGAACTATGATGAACTCTGGCCTAAAAACTTCAGATTCATTAATTACAAATAAGCACTTTCAAACATACATATTTACCCTTATTATTTTATGGCCATAAAAGAGGGAGAAAGGGAACAGAGGAAAAGGATGGATGAAGTGTGAAGAAGAGACTAAAATAGAGAAGGAAATAATAAAAGCATTCCCCAAATCATCAATATTGGTCTGAGCACTTCAGAATTAGAAAACAGAGGAGAAATTTTATAAAGGTAGTTTTTAAAGAAAGATGTTAGCTGGGAAACCTTGAGCCACTTATTAGTTTTTTAGACTGAAAACTTTTGAAGCAAAAATAGTCAAGTAAACACTATTTTGTATTCCTTTCAGCACACTGATGATATTTTGTTGTGTGATGGATTGAAGTTGTTTCAGATATTCTGCAATTTCAGTGATTTTCACCCACTGAGACTCTATTCAGATAAAAAGATCAATCTAAATTCTGATGGTTAAAAATTGCGTGTGCCACTTTTCAATCATATTTCAAAAAACAACTGAATATAGCAAATAATTCCAAACTACTTTTTTCCTATATGAACCCTTTGGATCTGTTTTTCAATGTGGCAAAATTTTAATCACTATTTAGCACAAAGTATAAAGCATGTTACAAACAGAATCCTTAAGACAAAAATCAGAGTTGTCATATTAAATGGATTTTTTTATTTCAAACAACCATAAAGCAGAAGCATTTTTGCAATTTTTCATTATTAAAGATAACATAATATGTTCTAGCTTCATTTGCTTATTTTTCCATATTATCATGAAGAGCTCAATGATTATTCTTCTTAGTCTTACCCATTAATGACTATGACTTATGCTTCACACTTTCAAAACTCTGATTCTAATAAGACAAGTTTGTTGAGAACAAGAACAGAAATAAGAATGTTTCAAAAATGAAAGTTTTTGTAAAGTCTTATGAGAGGTGATTTATAAAGATGCTGGAAAAAACCTCTCCCATTGTACATCTAGCAGTGGGGACATTTACTATACTTCTATTAAGAAGAAGAGTGTCTGCTTGCTGGCTCCTTGAATATGAGCTGCCCTTGTGACTTCCCTGTGAAGTAGAATGTGGTAGGGCATTGTACAGACTCTGAAGTTTGGCCTTAAGGGGACTTTCACATACCTCTGGGTATTCCCTGAAAGATCTGACACTCCACTAAGCCACAGAGTATTAGTACAAACAAAATCCATCAGAGGAGAAAACCAACAAGTAATTCCACTAATGACTAAAAATAAATGCAGAAAATAAAAAAACAAGAATAATGAGAACAACAGGACTACCATAAAGGAACACAACAACACTTTAATATTAGAACGTGAATACAAAGAGATTGATGAAATACCTGAAAATGAATTCAAAAGATTAATGATATGAATGCTCAGAAGCAATAATAAGCAAATTCTCAAGTTAAAGACATACATACATGACATGGAAGAAAAATTCTCTGATGAGATTGAGATTTTTGAAGAGAAATCAAACTGAAATATTAGAAATGAAGAATTTAATATGTCATACAGAAATGCATGGAAAGCTTTAACAGAAGACTTGGTGAAGCAGAAGAAAGAATATCCAACCTAGAAGACAAATCATTGGAAATTTCTCAGACCAAAAAGAAGAAGAAATTATAAAAATTAAAAACAGTATTGGAAATTTATGGAACTATCAAGTGACCAAATATATGGGTCTTAGGAGTTCCTGAAGGTGTGGAAAGAGAAAATGGATTAGAGGCCTATTCAGTGAAATAATTACAGAAAAATTCCCTAATTTGGAGAAAGAAAGGAACAACCAAGTATACAAGGCACATCTTATAGATGTGGTCAGAAAATATCTTTGCCACGACACATTACTGTCAAACGTTCAACAGTAAAACATAAAGAAAAGATTACAAAATATACGAGATAAATTTTTCATCATAGTACTTAGAGAGGATCCCCCAAAATATTCACAGCTGACTTCTCTTCAGAAATGCTACAGGTTAGGAGAGGATTGAGAAACATAGTCCAAGTCTTAAAAGAAAAAAACTGTCAACCCAGAATACTTAATTTGCAAAGCTCTCATTTATGAAGATGAAACAAGAGAGCTAATCATCACTATGAACCAAGTGGAACTAACTGATACCTACGGAATCTTTCATCTCACAGTGGAATAATATACATTCTTTTCATCAGTGCATGGAGCATTCTTTAAGATAGAATATATGCTAGGCCATAAAGCAAGTATAAACAAATTTTAAAAATTTAAATGATGCCAAGCATCTTTTCTGACCACAATGGAATGAAGCCGGACACTAACAACTCAAGAAACTCTAGAATATATGCAAACATGTGATGACTGAATAACATGCTCCTGAATAAACAGGAGGTCATAGATGAAATCAAAAGAGACATCAAAACAACTATGAAAATGATATAAGGATATAGCACAAGCAGTGTTAAGAGGGAATTTTACAATTGTTGCCTACATAATGAAATTGGAAAGGCAGCAAATAAACAAGCTATCAATGCATCTCAAGGACCTAGAAAAGCAACAAACCAAACACAAAATTAGTAGGAGAAAAGAAATAATTAAAATTAAAGAATAAACATAATTGAAACAAAAAATATAAAATATCAGTGAAATGAAGAGATGGTTTTTGAAAAAATAAACAAAACTGATACACAATTGGCCCAACGTACCAAAAAAAGAGGGAGAAGACCCAAATTAATAAAATCAGAGATGAGGCAGTTGCTGGTGTTTACTTCCGCCAGGCCTGGTCTGCAGCGCGGAGATGTTGCACGTGGGATGCCCTTCATGGGGTTCACCGGAATAGCGACCCTGGGTCATGTGAGAGGGCACCTTGGAGGTGACGATGTGGGTCCCAGCGACGGGACTTCCTTTGCGGTTGGCGCCCTTAGCCCTGGCGGGCGCGGGTCGCTTTTGCATTTTGAGGACCCGAGCGACGACGCGTGGAGACCCGCCTCGCCGTGGCTTGTCTGATTCATCCCCGCAGCTGTTGCCCTATCCTGACTTCGGGGAATCGCCTCCCTGGGTATGCAAGCACCGCTTGGACCCTAAGCGTTACGTAAGCAGTCGGGGATTGGCTGAGACCTTGGTGCAGATCCTGCGGGGGAGTCAAAAAGACCCTCGCTCTCTCTTCTTAGAGTGCAATCCAGGTCCTGGAGTGCTGACTCAGGCATTACTTGAAACTGGTGCCAAAGTGGTTGCCCTTGAAAGTGACAGAAATTTCATTCCTCGTTTGGAGTCCTTAGGAAATAATCTGGATGGAAAACTAGAAGTGGTCTACTGTGACTTCTTTAAATTGGATCCTAGAAAGTGTGGACTAGTATTCCCTTAAAAATAATTGGAATCTTCCCAATTAAAAATGAAAGAAAGGCACTATGGAAACTTTTATATGACCTATATTCCTGCACTTCTATATATAGGCATGGACGAGTAGAACTAAATATGTTCATTAGTGAAAAAGAATACCAGAAACTAATGGCAAATCCAAAAAATCCGAACTTGTATCAAGTATTAAGTGTGCTCTGGCAAGTAGCTTGTGAGATTAAGGTGCTGCATGTGGAGCCTTGGTCATCATTTGATGTATATACCCAAAATGGGAAGCTGAAAAAGCCAAAGCATAAGGATTCATTAGAACGAATGCAACAAAACTTGTATTTTATTCGAATGACTCCTCGTCGAAATTTATTCACAGAAAACTTAACTCCTATTAACTACGATGTATTTTTTCATATGGTAAAGCACTGTTTTGGGAAGCGCAATGCAAGCCTAATAGAACATTTAAGGTCATTGAGTCCAGTTGATGCAATGGATATATTGATGCAAACAAGAAAAAATGAAAAAGTGAAAATAACTGACATGTATCCTCAAGACTTTAAACGCCTTTTTGAAACTATAGAGTGTTCCAAAGATTATACCCATAAATGGCTATATGATGACAGCATGGAGAACACATATGCAGAAAACTAGACTGTCAAGACATCAGCTGGAGCAGTTTTTAACATAGATGAACTGAGTTTGGAAACCTTACCTCCTTTTAACAGAAAACTGTTCTTGTATTGCACAGATTAGGCAGATCATTCTGATAATTCCACTGGTGTGTTGGCTAAAACAGTGACTGCTATTTTATTCACAACGGAATAAAATGAAAACTTCAGTTAATTGTGGGTTTCAATCAGATTGAATTTGTTTTGCTTTAAATTTTTCTCTACTGTAAATATACTGGTAATTGTGGGTATTACCAGCTGAAACTTATTTTTAAAACTCCTTTTGTCCCAACATCTTATATTGTATTAATTTAAATATTCCACTTTGAGTGTTGCTGCATTTTGCATCCTTCTGTGAGAAGGAGAGGGCAGGAGTTTATATTATTATCTTAGGAAACAAATTAAATTGATTTAAGAGGTTTATTTTACCTTCCAATTTGTTGGAATGTAATATCAAGTACTGTACAATGAAAGTATTTAAATTTTAAATTTTTTAAAATATTTTAAGTAAAAAATAAAATCAGAGATGAAAAAGAAAATTTAACAACTGATATCATAGAGATAAAAAGAATCATCAGGTATTACTACAAACAGCTATAAGACAACAAACTGGAAAATACAGAACTGGATAGATTCCTGGACACATACAATCTACGAAAAGTGAATCATGAAGACACAGAACACCTAAACAAATAACCAAGATGACAATTGAATCAGTAATTAAGACTTTCCTAAAGAAAATCCCAGGACCAGGTGGATTCACTGTTGAATTCTACCACACTTTTAAAGTAGAACTAATCTCAATTATTCTCAAGCAATTCAAAACAACTGAAAAAGAAATAATCCTCCCAAACTCTTTCTATGAGGCCAGCTTCATCTTAATTCCTAAACCAGAAAAAGATACAACAAAGAAAGAGAACCACATAAAGATATTCCTGATGAACAAAGATACAAATATCCTCAACAAAATACAGGCTAACCATGTCCAATGACACATCACAAAGATCATTCACCCAGACCTAGGGGGATTTATCCCTGGTATGCAAGAATAGTTCAACATTTGCAAATCAATAAGTGTGATGCATCACATTAACAAACTGAAGAACACAAACTGTATAGTTATTTCAATAGATGCAGAAAAATAATTTTATGAAACACCTCATCCTTTCATGATGAAAAGTTTAAGCAAATGGAGTATAGAAGGAAAATTCCTCAATGCAATCAAGGCAATTTGTGACAAACCCACAGCCAGCATCTTATTGAATGTGAAAATGCTTGAATTATTTCCAGTGAGATCCAGAACCAGACAAGGATGCCCACTTTCAGCACTACTATTCAATATAGTCCTGGAATGTTTAGCTAGAGCCAGTAGACAAGAAAAAAATCAAAGGTATACAAACTGGAAAGGAGGAAGTCAAATTATCCCTGTTTACATATGACATGATTCTATATATAAGGGAACCAAGGACTACACTAAGAGATTATTGGAACTCATAAAAGAATTTGGTAAAGTGTCAGGATATAAAATTAATACAAAAAATGTCAATGGTTTTTTTTATATGCAGACAATGCCATGGCTGAGAAAGTGAGAAAGAACTTCTAAGATAAGTCTCATTCACAAAAGGTACAGAATATATATATATATACACACACACACACACACACACACACCTTGGAATACATTTAACCAAATAGGTGAAAGATCTCCATGATGAAAACCACAAAATATTAAAGATAGTAATTAAAGAATATACAAAAATGGAAAATCGTATGTGTTCATGCTGGAAGAATTAATATACTCAAAATGTCTAAACTACCCAAAGCAATTTTCAGATTCAATGCAGTCCCAAATAAAGTACCAATGACATTCTTATCAGATCTAGAAGAGAACAATGATAAAATTCATATGGAAAAACAAGAAACCCCAAATAGATATAGCAACCTTAAACAACAAAAACAAAGCTGAAGTCATCACAAAACCATATTTCAAGACATCCTACAAGGCAGGTATAATCAAAACAATCTGATACTGGCACAAAAATAGACATGTAGACCAATGGAATAGAAATGCCAGAAATCAATCCATGCATCTATAATGAACTAACCTTTGACAGAGTAGGTAATATCAATCCCTGTAAAAGACAGTCTCTTCAACAAATTGTGCTGGGAAAATTGGATCTCCACATGCAGAAATATGAAACAAGATCCAGACCTTACACCTTATACAAAAATCAACTCAAAATGGATCATGGATCTGAATGTGTGACCTGATATCAAATTACTAAAGGAACATATTGAGGAAACTCTACAAGACATTGGCATAGGCAAAGACTTCTTGAAAAAGACCTCAGAAGCACAGGCAATAACAGAAAAAATAGACAAATGGGATTACACCAAGCTGAGAAGCTTCTGTACTGCAAAAGAAGCACTCAGTAAAGTGAAGAAGCAACCAACAGAATGGGAGAAAATATTTGCAAACTATGCAACTGAAGTAGGATTAATATCCAGAATCTATAAAGAGCTCAAGAAACTCAGCAACAACAAAACAATCCAGTTAAGAAATGGGCAAAGGACTTAAACAGGCATTTTTCAAAAGAGGAAATCTAAATGGCCAACAGCCATAGGAAAAAATGCTCAGGATCACTAGCCATTAGGGAAATGCAAATTAAAACTACCATGAGGTTTCACCTCACCGCAGGTATAATGGCTCTCATACAGAATCAACAAACAATAATTGCTGGCAAACATATGGGGAGAGAAGTACCCTAATGCACTGTCAAACAGTCATTGTGGAAGACAGTATGGAGATACCTCAGAAAACTGAAAATAGAGATACCATATGACCCAGCCATCCCACTCCTGGGAATTTACCCAAAGGAAATGAAATCAGCATATGAAAGAGTTGTCTGTATGCCATTTTTATTGCGGCTCAATTCATAATATCTAAGATATGGATCATAAATGTCCATCAACTGATGACTGGATGTAAAAATTGTGGCATATATATATATATATATATATATACACTATGGAATAGTAAGCCATAAAAAGGAACGAAATACTGTCTTTCACGATGAAATTTATAGGAGTGAAATTAACATTTTGAGCTTCAGTGATTGTTTATAGTCCTTGTCTCTACTGTTGGGGAACACTGTTTTATTTTTTTCTTCATACTATTTGTTGAACTCATTATTTAATGTAGGGTTAATTTTATGAGTATAAAGAAACTAAAAGTAGATAATTATAAAAATCAAGAGGGGATAGGAGAGGAAGGAGGAGGAAGGATGGGAGTATGGGTGGGAGGGAGGGTAGGGTTCAAAGTATTACTATATTCCTAAATCTGTATACATGAAATACATGAAATCTGTATTACCTTAAATAAAATATTTTTTAAAAATTGTTGACCCCACGGGGGCCGGTGCTGTGGCGCAGTGGGTTAACACCCAGGCCTGAGGTGCCAGCATCCCATATGGGCGCCTGTTCGAGACCCAGCTGCTCCACTTCCTGTCCAGCTCTCTGCTATGGCCCAGGAAAGCAGTGGCAGAGGGCCCAAGTCCTTGGGCCCTGCACTACTTGGGAGACCAGGAAGAAGCTCCTGGCTTCAGATTGGCGCAGCTCCAGCCGTTGCAGCTGTCTGGGGAGTGAACCATCAGATGGAAGACCTCTCTCTCTCTCTCTCTCTGTCTCTCTCTCTGCCTCTCCTCTCTCTGTGTAACTCTTTCAAATAAGTAAATAAATCTTAAAAAAAAATTCTTGACCCCTGACTTAGAACTCTAATACATATTCTATTCTACTCTCATATATAAACTCTCACCACAATACTGATATTAATGTCTATGTAGTTTATAGCTCCTAATAAGCCCATCTGTAGCCCAGGTAATAGATTCAGATTCTGTGTTGGATATCACTCATCATTCATTTCACTGTGGCCACTATCTGCTGTTATCTACCCTGCTCTGTGACTGGGGATGCTTACCTCCATGAACTGGAATTCCTTTGCTTTTAACTGAGTTTTTTCAAGTGTAGGCACTTGTGGAAAATGGGAAGTCAAAAGGAAGAAAACATGGTATGCGTTCCACTGGCTGGTTCACTGACAGGACATAACTGGGCTTTTTTTTTATTGTCCTTTTACTTAGGGTTGCATCTTTTGTCTGGTGATGTTTTACTAAAGTCATCTGTTTTTCTGCATCTTGGCTACTGCTCATTCTCCTCTTTTTCTGAAGCCTAAGTAAAGGCTTCCTGCTACTGCTAGTCTGAAGTGCTTCACCAATTTGTTTGTTTGTTTCCTTAAACCCTACCTACATTTTACAACAGTTCTACCTTAAAATCTCTTTACTCACTCTGAGTTTGCCTTTTTTCTGAGACTATATTACAGATAAATTGCCTACTGCATATAAAGAGATCTTATAGTCAATTCAATTTAAGGCATCCAAAGCTAACGTCATCCTTACTACCCACAAACAATCTGCCAACTACTGCTCATTTTCCTGTATTTCTAATTCTAAAAATGAAATCAGTTTCTACCAAGTTATGAATTCCACAAAGCTGAGTATTTGCTTTGACTTCTTTTCAATATCTCACAGCCCCATAATAATCAGGTTCTATTGTTCTTTTTTTTTTTTTTTTTTGACAGGCAGAGTGGACAGTGAGAGAGAGAGAGACAGAGAGAAAGGTCTTCCTTTGCCGTTGGTTCACCCTCCAATGGCCGCCGCGGCCGGCGCGCTGCGGCCGGCGCACCACGCTGATCCGATGGCAGGAGCCAGGAGCCAGGTGCTTTTCCTGGTCTCCCATGGGGTGCAGGGCCCAAGCACCTGGGCCATCCTCCACTGCACTCCCTGGCCACAGCAGAGGGCTGGCCTGGAAGAGGGGCAACCGGGACAGAATCCGGCGCCCCAACCGGGACTAGAACCCGGTGTGCCGGCGCCGCTAGATGGAGGATTAGCCTAGTGAGCCGCGGCGCCGGCCATGGTTCTATTGTTCTTATTAAATTCATGTCAAGGCCATTGATATCTCTTATTTAAGAATGGTAAAAGTCCTGATCACTATTTATGCCTCAAATTTCCCTCCTCAACATACAATTTTTAATAATGTAACCAGACTCACCTTTCTAAATTCAAAATCTGACTACATCAGTCTCTTTCTTAAAATGTTTTATCCATGTAAAATAAAGGCCAAAGCTTTAACATAGTGTGCCTGTTCCTCCATTATCTGAATCTGCTTGCTTCATTTTTTTTCTATGCTTTTCTAATAGGTTATCAACCAATAACAGGTAGGAACTGTCTATAGTCTGAGTATGGTTTGTGCCCATCAAAACTCATGTCGAGGTTTAATTCCTCAGTGTATCAGTGTTAGGAGGTGGCGTGTAATGGGAAATAGTTATGCAAAAGGATTATTGTGTGAGTTTTCTCTCTTGCAGGACTGGATTGTTTACCACAGGATCAAGATATTACAAAGTATGTTTGGCTTCCTCAGCTTTCTCTTGCTTTCTCTCTTTCCATGTGAACATTTGTCGCTCCCCCTCTTCATGGAGGAACAACACAGGACCCTGCGCTGTTCTTTTGTCTGCTCGGCCCTCCCTGGGTTTGCTGCTGGTTCTTCCTGGGTTGGCTACCGACCCTTCCACCTCCGTGGAAGGGCGGTGCCCCCTGCCACTTTCCCCACTTCCGCGGGGGAGCAGCACACCGCCGGCCGGCTCTCTCGGGGGCTGCTCAGGTGTTCCTTCAGATGTTCCTGGTGCATGTTGTCTCTCTCCTCCTTTATAGTCCTCTTCCACCAATCTCAACTCTGCTACCCACACGCCGAGTACGCTGCTCTCCTCCAATCAGGAGCAGCTCCTGCTGTTTATTGGTTGAACTGGAGGCAGCTGTGTAGAAGCTGTTTCCTCCTCTCCCAGCGCCATATTGTGGGAGAGCAGATGCATAGAATAAGTCTTAATTCCAGTAACTTAGTCTAGTCCGAGTTGCTCCCCACAAACATTCTTTTAGCTTGTGCCAGCTTTTTTAAATCTCCTTTCTACCATAGGTGCTACAGCATGTAGCCTTCACTAGAATCTGAGATGTTAGCACCTGATCTTGAACTTCTCAATCTCCACAACCGTGGGCACAATAAACATATTTTTGTTCTGTAAATTACCCAATCACAAGTATTCTGTTAGAGCAAAATAAAATGGGCTAAGATGGAGCCCCATCTATCTTATCCATCACTGTATCAAAAGCATGTATGGCCAGCGCCACGGCTCACTGGGCTGATCCTCCGCCTAGCGGCGCCGGCACACCAGGTTCTAGTCCTGGTCGGGGTGCCAGATTCTGTCCCGGTTGCCCCTCTTCCAGGCCAGCTCTCTGTTGTGGCAAGGGAGTGCAGTGGAGGATGGCCCAGGTGCTTGGGCCCTGCACCCCATGGGAGACCGGGATAGGTGCCTGGCTCCTGCCATCGGATCGGCGTGGTGTGCTGACCGCAGCGCACATTTCATGACAAACATTTCCTGGAACCTAATACATGCATGACTTTTTGCAAAGGCCCCATGTTCAGTGAATGGGGAGAATAGTTTTCTCAGGGAGGGCTTTGTGGTCCTAGGTATTCTTGTGCCAGTTAGAATGGCAGGATAAATAGGAAATGTAAAGGTAAATTAAAGGTACCACAAGCAAAGGTAAATTACAGTAGTTAAAATATAAAGTGCTGAGTAATATTCTATCTTGTATATATACCATATTTTTTATCCAATCATCAGTTGATGGGCATCAAGGTTGATTCCATGTCATTGCTGTTGTGAATTAAACTGCTATAAACACCAGAGTGTATATACTTCCTTTAGGTATATTCCCAGAAATGGGATAGTTGGTCATATGGCAGACCTATTTTTTAGTTTTCTGAGGAATCTGCATACTATTTTCCATAATGGTTATACAAATTTGCAATAATCAACCATAAAAAAGAATGAAATCCTGAAACTTGAAACAAAATGGATGGAACTAGAGAGTATTATACTAAGTGAAATAAGTCAGACACAGAAAGACAAATATGAAATGTTTTCTCTTACTTGTGGAAGTTAACTTGTGGCTGTCATTACATTTGGTATATAATTATGTATGTTGCTTCATTGAATCATACCATAAACATAATGATATGCCCTTCTTTTACCATGTTATAATCATTGTCATGAATCTCTCATTTTGTGATATTAATATCTCTATTTTCAAGGAAAATAGTATATATGTGTATGTACATAATGCCTACAAAAGAAGTGAATACTGTAAAATGTTAAAAATTGTTAAATTTTAAAACTAAAAAAACTTGCATAAAAATAGAAATATAAACTGCTTAAACATCCTAGGTGAATGAGGAATTATCCATTTATAGGAACTTCTACCATAAACTTCCCATACTTAGGGCTCCTATACACAGAATCCTTAAACAACACCAGATTAATTTTTTTCACTTGACCTGAAGAGCCATATTCAAGTTACAAACATTAAATATAAAATCTCACTTACAATATGATGAGAAAATTAAGTATCACTGTGTATTTGAGGAAAATCAAGTGCATAAAAGAAAGGTGCCAACCTAACAAAAAGAACAAATTCACAGTGAAAGAGTTAAAACAGGAAGCATAACAGATTTCAAATAAGCATGATGCATATCTTCCGGGTAACAGAAGCAGATATCACATTCAAAATAAGATTATGAAGATTAAATTATTAAATGTAATAAAAATTTAGTAATGATCTATAAAGTCAGAATAGCAAAATTACATGCTAATTTTATATAAAAATATCTTCATAGAATCATATTAATGGGCTGGCAAACATTTCAAAACTCAGGGGTAAATAATAAAATAAGAAACATGAGAAAAAAGTTAAGTGACACAGAGGATAAAACTAGATATACCATAATTCATCCAAAGCAATTTTTGTACATAATTAACAAAGAACTTAGAGTAGGGGAAGACATTCAAAGTGTAGACACAAGTTTTATTATATAACGGAAGATTAATATATATTCTGATTGGAACAGACCATTTTATGATGAGCAAAAAAATATTCAATTTTAGATCTTCTTCTAAGTAAATTTCTGATTCTCACAGTAAAATATTTAATACTATTATTTCAGGAAATTCCAGGAAAAATTAGTAATCTTTTTATATCCCTCCCAGGTAACTCCTCTGATAGTAAACCTGAATTTTTTTTATCATATGGCACAATGGTACAGTTATGCTTGGATTTTAATTGACAGAATAAAAAACAAGCCACAACTTTATTTAACAATTTTTGAATACTGGGTCCATAGTATATCGTACTGGTTCACTGCTCCACTTTTCCATCTAGTGTCATAAGAATTATAGTGTCATTTCAGCTTGACAGGCTATTTCTACCTATTTCTATTTCTATTCCAAGTGACTACCTATGTATTAGAAAATGGGGAGTAATTTCCCCCATTAAATTTTCATACAAACAGTAAGTTATTTTGTGAATCATCTTATGTTCCTCTAATCCACATTCATCTCACCTTTGGTATTCAAGTCAGCCATATACCTATTCCTCCACCCTTGAAACAGATAGATTACATTTATTATTTATTTTGTTCTGAAAAGGACTCCTCACAGCTGCAGCAGTACTGGAAAGATTCTGCCATTTTTCAGAGTCTATATTCTGCCCTGGAGTGGTTATGTGACTAGTAAATTTACTATCTATAACGTGTATGTAAATTTAGCTGCATACTGAATGATCTTCACTGATATCTCACCTCCATTGTATACCCATAAAAGTTTCTAGCCAAAGATTATGAAATAAGGGGGAAACAATTGTGAAAATCCTTATAGGTTTATAGGCATGCACTAACAATTCTAATACTGTCTACAAAGTTTCCTCTATTCAGTGGCAATTTCATAAAACAGTGAAACTTTGTTAATATCCTCTTATTGCATATTTTACCATGGACAATAAGGGGAAAATCTGCCCTTTTACATTGTAGAGAGCTACATGCTTCCATAGAAAACAACTCTCCTAATCTAATCCTCAATCGTATTAATTGCTAACACTGAAACTATGTGCAGAATGGTAATTACCTCAGAATTTTGTAAGGGTGGACAACTTCTGGTCCCTGGTGAAACAAGCTTATGATAAGGAGGTGAAGTGAGCATGATGACAAATACATTATCTAAATTCTGAAGGTCATGGTTTCATGAGATGATTTCTGTGCACTCAAATCAAGGGACTTTCAGCTATGAAAAGTGTCCAGGCATTTGATCTGAGTATTTTGTGCTGTCGTGCATTCACCACTGGGCATAGTTTAGTTCTAAAGTCTTCTTCCTGATCAAGTCACGAGGCTCATCAGGTAACACAACACACAAAGTCGTATCTTAGTGATAAACTTAATGTTGTCCGTCATATTAGCACCCAGAACTGAAGGACACAGCAGACCGCACAGCAGTGAATGCAGGCGTTATCTAGTTGTGTGATAATAGTTTTAAGACATTTAGAGACCGCTCTGACTCCTTTAGCAAAACACTATTGGATATTTCCCTTTTCATGCTCTCTCAGCTAGGGATTGAGATGTGATGTTAAAGTAGTAAACTAGTGTGATGTTTACTTCTTTACTTTTCCAACCTGAGCAAAGTACAGTCATGTGTTGCTTAGTAACATGGATGTGTCTTGAGAAACATGTCATTAGGCAATTTCATCATTGTTCAAACATCGTAGAGTGTACTTCTCACAAGCTAAGATGGCTTTGAGGTCACAAGCAATATAATCTTATGGAACCACCATCATATATGCAGTCCATGGTTAACTGAAAAATCATTACATGACTCATGACTGTAACTGTAATTCCCCTAGTGACAATGGACATTTTGGGGCTGGTGTCGTGGTGTAGCAGGTTAAGCTACCACCTACAATGCCAACATCACATATGTGCCAGTTCATGTTGTGTTAATGCTCCTGGGAAACCAGTGGAGGCTAGCCCAAGTGATTGGGCCTTTGCATCCACATGGGAGACTTGGAAGAAGCTCCTGGCTCCTGCCTTCAGCTCAGCCCAGCCCTAGACATAACAGACACTTGGGGAGTGAAACAGCTAATGGAATCTCGGTTTCTCCCTCTATCTGTAGCTCTGCTTTTTAAATAAATACATTTTTTTAAAAGGAAAGGGCTTTATGGTTACCATGATTATTACCAGAGAAAGATCTCTCAATGATGCATCTCCAACACCTGAGGAGAATATTTTACCCTTTAGTGTCTCAAATGTGTCCTTCCCATTTTAGGAAACACAATATTTTAATGGATTCACCTATCCTGCAAGTAAGAAAATACATCTGTATCTATTTGATAGTTGATGTGTCACATGACACATTACATTTTATCTGTTGCTGGTACTCTTATGTAAGTGGATTGTTACCAGACTCTACTTCAAAAGATATCCTCAAACTTGACAGTGATAGATCATTTTGGTTCAAGAATTCACATTACACAGTACAGAATTACATTCTTAGAGCCATTTGGACTATTGGCTTATGTTACTTCCCTTTACCTGAAAAGGCAGAGTCTATATGGATAATGAAGAACTGAGTGTGCTCAGCATTAATGATGGTGCTCTCAGCCAGGCACCTTTAATGTGTCACCTCAGGTTCGCCTAATTTCATCCCTTCTTTGTAGTCCTTGGCTACTGGCTTCAACTCTCCAAAATACATACCAGCCCTGCTGAAGTTATCAACATTCAGAGGCACAACTCAACATGACCTACCCTTATCCTTTAACAGTGTGCCTCTGCCCTTTCACCCACATCTTCCCTGTTGCCACTAAGGTGTGAAACAAAAATAAAAGTAACAATAAGCATGGAGAGGCTAAAACATTAGCTTTAACTAATGGGATGGAAAGCCAGAGAATACATTTTGTACTACTCTTTATTCCAATCAACGTTCCTAAGATTCAGTAGTTTATAAGACTTTTCACAAGATAGTTCATTGAGACTGAATAATCAGTTACACCTAAGGTCAAGTAGCAGCCAAGTTGGTGATCTCAAATTGTCTCTTCCCCATTCTCACTCTTCATTTATCTTACTTTTGTTTCTCTGGGATTGCACTCCTTGATAAACGAGTAATACATAAGATTCCCTCCAGGCAAATATCCTGTATCTTTTGGATGGATGTGGGAAATTGGACTACTCACCAAACTAATGCCAATAGCGATGGCATTTCTGCTAATAGGTGAGGTAGTAAGGCCCCATGCCATGCGATAACACTGCAATCAAAAACTCTTTGAGAAAAAACTTTTGGTTAATTTGGATGAAATGTAGGTTGATGATGAGATTTTGAAATATATGGTTGCTATAGTAATTGAGCTGTATGAAGTCAAAACTAATTTAGAATGATTGTAGAGTAGGCTGGCTTCTGTTAATAGCATTGAAAGTCTAGCAAAAATGAAATGAACATCTCAGGGAAGACAACTGGCAGTGCACAGCTTGCTGTAAAAAACCAGAGAGCCACAATCTTATTATAAGCCAGTTGTTAAATGCATTTATGTATAAGATATTGAGATATTATGAAGACATCAAAAACTCTGACTGGATATCTGATGGTTTTAAGGAATTATTGATTTTTTTAGATTTAAAAGTATTTATTAAAGTTAAAGACCTCCCGCCAGAGCAGCAAGCTGGCGGACTTCCAAGAGAGGAAAGAATCCCAGGGACCACTTAGCACTGGGATTTTTAAGTACAATTTTGGAGAAAAAAAATTAGAATGACATTCAGCTACAAGGTAGGGACAAAACCCATAAAAAGACCTGATTTACAATTCTCCATCCTGTCTGGTTTGCTCATGATAAAACAAAAAAACAAAAACCATCCATGAAGGATGGGATAGGTAACTTGTTTTCACAATAAACTGTGAGCTCCAGAAGAAATCAGCACTCTCTTGCTATTCTCATGGTAAATTTGGAGATTCCTAAGAAAGGAGGGCAAACATTTTGTTCTTGCTAAAGATAACCTGCTTGGGGAAGGAAGCAAATATTTTATACCCCAAATTCCATTGGGACCACCCTGACTACCTATTAACCCATCTGACTCCTCACATGCCCCCTTAACATGAATGTACCCTAACATCTATTAGGAGGACTGGACAATGATAGCTCTGGCTGCTTCATACTGAAGATTATTCATTATTATACAGGTATTACGTTATACTTAAAAGTAGTCTCTGTGTGTGTACACATATGAGGGTAATTCAAAAAGCTCATGGAAATGGAACTGAAAATAGAACCTTATTTTGGTACAAATAATTTTGAAATCCATGACTATTTCATAATACATATGTTCCAGGAAAGTTTTGAAGACTTCCCCATATAAGTATTTCAAAAATTTTTTGCACTAAAGTAAACTTATTTTTCAATTTCATTTACATGAACTTATTGAATCACCCCTGTGTATGTGTTGATGTGATCATTATATATGTATATACACATACACACATATGTATGTACATATAATGATGTCACAGATTTGCTACAAAATGCTTGAGTGATTTGAGTAGGGCACATTTAAAACAAAACTTGTTATGATTAATAATTATTGAAGCTAGAAGAGGATGTTGTGGCTCTGCAGGTTAAGCTGCGGCCTGAGATACCTTGATCCTATATCCGAGTACCTGTTCCAGTCCTGGCTACTCCACTTCCAATCCAGCTTCTCGCTACTGCTCCTGGGAAGGCAACAGATAACTGCCCAAGCACTTGGGTGCCTACCATCCACATGGAATACCTATGGGAGTTCTTGATGCCTGGCTTCAACTTGTTCCAGCCCTAGTTGTTGTGACATCTAGAGAGTGAAACAGCATAGGGAAAATCTCTCCGTGTTTTTTTTTTTCCTTTCTCTCTGTCACTCTGCCATTTGAATAAATATATAAATATTTATAAAAATAATTCTACTTTTAAAGCACTTTGAGCTTTATCTAATTTATTGACCCATTTTATGTTTGAAATGTTATGAACACCAATGGTGATAGAAATTCTTCCTTCTATTTTTTTTATGTATTAAATATCCACAATGCTTCTACTTATTAGGCATTATTCTATACTTTGGCATTATGCAGAACTCACTTGATAGCCATCTAAATTTAGTAACAGGTATCTGCAATATACAATGTACTATGGGCTCTATATTTTTATTCCATATGTAAAAGGAAGCTATTACAAAAACTGAGGTGGAGAAAATTAAGACCTGACATAGAGCTGCTTTGAAAATATTTAAGAACAATTAAAGAGATAAAATCTTTGGAATTTGGTGGCTTGAGGAGTTGTGATAGGAAAAGAGTAAGAAATAATAGTAAATTATCTAACCCTCAGTGATACTGACACATTATCCACAGTAAGGCAAATTTACAAAAGAAAGAAAAAAACTTCTTGACTGGAGGGAGCAGATGCTACCTACATCATCATTATCTTATTATTGCGAATATTATTCATGATCATCATTATTACTACTACTGTTTTTGTTTTTGTTTTAGAATCTTTTAGAGTATGTATGCAGCAATCAGGTGAATATGGTAAACTATCCAAAATGATGCTAAAGATGTGAGTCTTGTCCATCTTCACTTATTTATTACCAAGTGATGAGCATAATTTTGGGGCATGTTGATTTAATACTCTTTGAACATCTCTTAAATAAGAACACCACCTGCCTCAAAGGGTAGTCATAAAAACATAGTGAAACTCAAGTGAGAATAGCACTTGGATTACAATAAATATTATAATAAATCAAACGCTTTTATTATAATAACAGAATAATAGAAAATATATGTAATACAAATAAAAGTAGGATACAGTATATTATGTATAGCAGGGAAATACATGCCTTTACATTATTTTGGAGCATTAGTAAAATTACAGTTTAATATCAAATTTCTTTACAACATTTTGACAGCCAAATTCACTCATTTATTATTTAGTATGATAGTCATTGATGCAATTAAAATATTTATTTCTTTTGTTTCAAGGCATGTGAAGAGTTTGAATCTCCTTGCCAATGAATTTGTAAGTGAGCATTGTCAGTTGTTCTAGATGAAGAAATGTGAGTAGACCCTAACGTGTCATTTCCAGAATGAATCACCATCCTCTCTGTGTCCCCTTACGACTAGCATTGCCTAAGAATGAGGAGAGCCTTTTTAGCAGGGGCAAGAAATACACCTTGTTGACATAAGCCACTAATGTTTTATAACTGCTGAATAATCCACATAGCATCAACTATCTTGATCACTACAGAAATTTGTACCCAGAAATGTGGAGCTACCATAGCAAAACTTTAAGGAGAGGGCAGTGCATGCTGAGGAGACTATCAGAGGCTTTAAGACTGGTAGTCCATGTTGTGCAGCAGTTTGTCATTTAATAAGATTTGTTGACAACAGTAATCTGGAAGACAAATTATGCACCTCGTAAAGACTCACCTAATGCCCGGGTGGGTTGTTGGCCGTTCTTTGCTACATTTGATAAAGTACTATAACAAAGAGAGTGTGAAAATGATTGGTTGGCTTGTAAGCAGGAATAAAAAAGGAAAGAGTAAGTGTCCAGAAATTTGGCACCTTGTAGGATCAGAAGAGACATTTGCTTGTGGCAGATACTGTGGCAGAGCAGGTTAAGCCACCACCTGCAATGCTGGCATCCCATATGAGCACTGATTTGAGTCCCAGTTATTCCACTTCTGACCCAGTTCCCTGCTAATATGCCTGAGAAATCAGCAGAAGATGGCCCAAGGACTTGGGCCCTTGCTACCACATGGAAACCCAGATGGAGTTCTAGGCTCCTGGCTTTGGCCTGGGCTAGCCCTGGCCATTGTAGCCATCCGGGGAGTGAACCAGAAGATGGGAGATCTCTCTGTGTCTCTGTCTCCCCCTCCTTCTCAGTAACTGTGACTTTCAAATAAATAAATAAAATTTTTTTAAGAGGAGACAACTGTTCTTTTAACACTAATTGGTAAAATATATATCTGAGAAAGGATTTGTGAGACAAAATCCCATTAAAAACTAGCCTTGTTACAGAAATCAAAACAGGAATATGCCTTCTATATCCACTATTAAAATTTCTGAGCAAATTAAGATCTTTCAGAGAGAAGACTCAAATAAGGTTTTGAGACCCAGCAAATCCTTTAAATTGGACAAAATGGCTCAAGGAAAAGAGAATAAAGTAATGGCTCTCTTACCAGAACTTGATATGCTCAAGAAATAAGCAATTAAGTTGAAAGAGAAAGACATGGGCATGAGAAAGTAAATAAATGCAGCAAATCCAATATGCCATATACAGAAATGAACACTGTATGTCACTTTTAGAGCAGGGAGTCAACTACAATTAAATACATAATAAGTCTACCAAGTTTCTTAAGAGAATTTTACTGCAAAAAAGAAACAGAAAATTCCATGACCATTTAAAATTCAAAATAGTCCTTCAAACGCCAACCATCCAGAGGCAGCAGGCTGAGAAAACTGCAAGGACTCCAAGGAGAGGCATTTTCCAGTGTGTTTTTCATATCTATCCAGGGAGGATACCAGAAAAGTAAAAGTTTTCCTAACAGGTAGCCAGAGAGCATTGAAGTGGACAGACTTTCTCCATAGCATAATCAGGTCACAATCAAATAGTATGCTACTAACTCCCATTTCTTCCAGCATTCATCTTTGAAAAGGGGGCTTTCACAAAATGTACTCTGTCATATTTCAGATGTCAATGAACCATGGATGCTCTGTTTTCCATTCTTCCTTTATATGCCCAGGGCCACTGACTATCATTTCGAAGTTTCAGCCTTCAAAATGTTGGTGTGCGACATATAACATTCACTTACTTGATTAATTCTTAGTGCATAGGTCTCTGGATCAACACTATCCATGCCTGAATTGATGTAAATATCCTCACAAATAACTCGGAGATTCTAAAATTTGAATAACAAATATGACAGGACAAAATGCTTATGTTTATTCCCTTGGCCACGTGGCAGGGAGATGTGTGTATTTTGCATGCAATAAGGTGAATAAGCCAAGTAGAATCAGTAACCAGTAAGGTAGACTGTGATAATCATTAATGCTCTTCACTACTATTTCTGGTTCAATTGCCATACACATGTCATGTATGCTTTTATTCATCTCCTCGAAGTTGAAGCCAATGGGGCATTGTGGCACAGTGGGCTAAGGCTATGCCTGCAGCGCCAGTATTCCATACAGGAGCCAGTTGTGTCCTGGCTGCTCCTCTTCTAATGCAGCTCTCTGCTATGGCCTGGAAAAGCAGTGGAAGACAGCCTAAGGGCTTGGGCCCCTGCATCTGTGTGGGAGACCTGGAAGAAGCTCCTGGCTTCAGATTGGCTCAGCTCTGGTCACTGAGGCCATTTGAGGAGTGAACCAGTGACAGAAGAACTCTCTCTCTGTCTCTTCCTCTCTCTATCTGTAACTCTACCTCTCAAATAAATAAATAAAATCTTTAAAAAAGAGCCAAATAACTTATTCTAATTAATGAAATATGAGAGGAAATGATGTCTGCCACAATGAAGAAGAAACTTTAAGAAACTAGAAGTAGGTGACTTGTGATTCTCAGTCTTTAACTTTGCTAAAGCAGCCCTAATTTGAGATAGTAGCTGCTAGGTAAGAATTGGTCCTAAGTTGATGCGATGTATAGCATAGTTCCCAGACAATCTACCATGAGTGTGCAAGATTAATGAGAATGAAATCTGTTTTATGAACCATCAAATCTCAGAGCTTGTTTTGACTGCAGAATAACCTAGCCTACCCAATTAATTTTACTCTAAGTATTATGATATTTAATGTAGTTTAACAATAATGATCAATTATTCATAACAAAGTATCAGATAGTTTTTAAACAATAATGTTATATTATATATACACATACTTTTAATCCAGAATTATCTTCAGATGATAGTTGTAGTCTTCTTTATATAAATTACTAAAATATTTTATTTATCTTATTTATAGGATTCAGACTACATTTAAATTTTTGATATTTCTAGTCTATTAAAGTAGCATATATAGTATTAGATTTTCCTCATTTTCACTATAGAAATTACCAGAAAATATTCAAGACCAAATAATTAAAAAATATTTTATACATTACTATATGAGAGTACTTCAAAACGTTTATTGAAAAATTAAAAGTCACATTATATGTGATAAAAAACTACTTTGAAAGTCATGCATAATTTTTTCACAAAATGTATTTTTCATGAATTTTTTGAGAACTCTTCATATAAATGGATTTCTAAGTTTTTTTGCATCAAAAGAAATTTATCACTTAATTCCATCCTCCATTAAGTTTAAAGAACTATCATATATACCAGTAATACAATGACATAAAACTGATCACTCATAGAAAGCATTAATACTTTAGGTGATGTTGAAAATAATGGTAAATTCTGATGGCTGCAATTAAATTTTGTTTCATTTCCTAAAAAGAGAACATATTACTTGTTTGTGTATTACCTATTACCTTAATGGACCCCTTATAACATGTTTGCAGGTATATGAGGAAAGGGGAGAATGATATACAAGTCCAAGAGGCACAAGACTAATCACCTTTGGCAAATGTTACATTTCACTATGTCTTTGCCAATCACATCAGAAGGTAGATGATAAAGAGGAAGCACTGGCAAAAATCCTGTGTCCAGGAAATGTAGTCATTCTATACAGAGCTCCAAGTAAATATATTGTCTTTTCAACATTTTAACAATATCCTCAATAAATACATGTTTGTCCTATTGTAGTATATCATTCTAGTTTGTCAGATGCGATAGGGCACAGCGATCTGGTTTGGACAAATATGGATCATGGTGAAATAGCAAGAGCATAGGGCTAAAGATCAAACAAGATCTGATTTTAATCAGTTCTGCTGCAAATGAGCCACATGGCCTTAGACAAGTTACTTAATTTCCTATAATGTTGCTTTTATTATTATTTGTGAATAGAGACAGTACTACATATATCACAATGTTTAAAGGTAAAATATATAAATAGACTAAATGAATAAGCAGATATGTAGTTAATGCTCATTGTTTCTCTTCTTCCAAATGTTTATCTCCTTATTGGAGACAAAAGTTGTAGAGGGTTGAATAAAGTCCTGCCCTCTACCCCCAAATTCATGTCCACTCAGAACCTCACAATTCGATCATTTTTGCAAATAGTCTTTGAAGACATAAATAGGTGAAGATAAGAATTATTATATTATTATGGTGGGCACGAATCCAATAACTGGTGACTGCCTAAGAACTGGAAAATTTGGACATGCATAGACAGAAGATGGTCATGTGAAGATGGGAAGCAGGGATTGGAGTTAGACTATCACAAGCCAAGAATAGGCAGCAATTGCCAGAAGATAGGCCAAAGTCATGGCACAGATTCTCTTGTAGAGCGCCCAAGATAGAACCAACCCTGCCAACACTTTGATTTCAGATTTCTAGTCTTCAAAACTGTGAGAGAATAAATTACTCTTATTTTAAACCAGAGTTTTGGGTAATTTATTAGAGGACCCCTAGGAAAATTAATACAGAGAGACAAACATGGAAAAACTCACATTTATCTTTGAACTCTAAGTTAAGCTAGTTATAAATGTGTATGCTTTGGAAAAACTAAAGATATACAAAGTTCTAAAAACTATTTTTCCAAGAAAATTATTCCAACTAGATTACTCTTTTAAAACTCAATGAGATAGGGATTTCTAATTTAATAAAGAAAACATTTTAGGGGAACTATTTGACTATTTCTAATTAATATTTTCTGGAAATTATTTGGTCATTCAATTTTCCAATTTGTAACATGGGTGAAACAGAGGAGCAATGGAGTAAAAAAAAAAAAAGATGAGACATTTACAGTTGTTGAAAGATCATTTTAATTTTAATGAAAAAAGTGAATTCCAAAGATTAAAGGGATGGAAAGCTAGAATAATGGAACTATAGACACCTGAGTGATCGATGGGTATCTTGGAAAGTGGTGACAGCAGAGTGGCATAGGACATGGCCAGATCCTGTAGATAAATTTAAGAAATTTTAAGTTTATCTTTGGCAAAATGGTAAGTCATTAAAGGATTTAATGAGAAAATAAACTTATCAGGCTGGAAGATTCTAAAAATTCTGTGTATTAAATATTTATTTATAGATAACCATGCAATAATTCATTCAACAAATATTAATATCTAAATGACATTTCTGTTGTTTGGGATAGGTAGCCCCTTCTAACAAGATGCACAATACAATGAACACAAAATATCTGTTACATGTTTTGTATACATTTCAAGAACTATACAAAATAAAAATAATCAAAACATGTTTCCTCAGATTCCTGAACTCAACAAAAGCCAGAAGAATCTCTCTCAAATTTTAACATGCATGAGAGTTACACAAGGGGTTCAACACAACAAATTGTTGGGATCTATCCCCAGAATGAGATTTTGATATCTGAGGTGAAATTGAATTAAGTGCCCCGGGAAGCAGATGCTTCTGGACCTGGGATCATACTTTGAGAGTCACTGAGCTCAGATTCAAACTTTAAGAACTACCCGATGGGTTAAGCTTTTGATTATAAAGTTAATTTAAAGTACGTCATTGTAAAAATTCAAAGAAAAATATGAAAGGGAGAAAAGGGGAAGGTTAGAGCAAGGCAGAGAAGGAGGCTAGGGTCGGAAGTACCATTATGCTCTTAAAATCATATATATGAAATAGATGAATTTTGTTCCCCTTATATAAATAAATACTCTATACAAATGGGCATTTAAAAATTAATAAATAAATAAACTACTTTCAACATTCTTGAACCTTAATATGAACAAAAAATGGTTGAAATCTTCAGGACAGTGTCCTTTAAGCTATAATGTACACACACTTTTTGCCTACAAGTGCTGTTCAAATACAGATTATGAGTCAATTAGTCCCAGGAAGTTCTGTTAGATAGTGCTGCTGAAAGCATGGCATGTTCACATTTAAATCACTGGGCAAAGTCAAGTCTAAAATAGACAAATGAAGCTGAAAATAGATTGCAGAGTCTGTAATGGGTGCCCATGGAAACATATTCATACATTTTTATATAAAGCACATAAGTAAATGAAATTGTTTCTTAAAGTTCTGACCTTGCTTAGAGATCACTGGTATAGCTCCTATGCATAGGTCCTAGAGAATAATTATTTCTTATAAAAGTATTCCATACAGGGTATGGGAAGAGAAAACTTTTCCTGCTTTATATTCTGAAAAGTCTATTTCTTTCCAACCACCATTCATGCTAAAGGCGTCTCTGAACTGTGCTCAGGCAGCTCTGCTCTTACAAGGTGCTTCAGGGAATAAAAATTTACTCCCTCTACTTAAGCCAGGAGGATAACTAGGAAGCTTGCTGATTTAATTTTTGAGAAAGGTCTTGACGTTTTGCCTCTATTTGCAAAAATGTCCTCAGGGGTAGAGTGACTCACCAAGCCAGCCATCATTTCCATCCCAGGTATGTAATTGGGGGCACGCTTTGTTAACATGTACCAACTGATCGCTGCCAGGGTCGTAACTTATGACACACTCAGATTCCTGGAGTGAAAGATGTTTAGAAGTCCTGTTTTGCTTTTCATTGTGAAATCCAAAATGGGGACAGTTTGTTTTAAGGTACCCTAGAGCATTTCTAACTAGTGTTTCATTTGACAGTAAGTGATCTGCCACTTAAAAATTCCTTTACCAAGAAGGCTTTCATTCCAACCTAAAGCTTTGGTTCCCAATTTAGGTAAATGTTTGGTGGTGAAGCATGTTGCTACTAAGAAGTAGAATTACATGATAGTATTCATCTTATGGATCATATTTTAAAACAGATAATTTATAAAAAGGGAGTTTAAGATAATTTAAAAGAAGAGAGTTTAAGGAGTGCTAAATTCTGTTAAGAGGATATAAGTGGAAGAGGAGACCCAGAGAAGACACTCATCTAACATGATCACCAATCATCCTTGTCATTTAGAATATTTAACAAACCAAAATAGATAAGGTAGATGATTTGTTTTATTAAGCATACATTTACTTAAGTTACTTCTCCAAATTACAGAACTATACTAACCATATACAGCCCAAAACTTAATGGAAATTTAAAGTTTTTAAATTATAAAATTGTATATTTGCATTGGTCAATAAAAAATCAAGCCAATGATGTTTCTTTATTTACATTCAGAGAAAGCATCTGGATTTAGTTGAAAAATGCCTATAGACTTTGGTGGTATGTGTGTAAATATCTTTTAAAAACAAATACCTGAAAGGTGTTATATAGATTTATAGACTTAATACTTGACTATTAATGATAAAGATATAGGACACATAAAATTGCACAATTTCTCTCTGCACAAAATCAGTTCAAAATTTGACCTTTGGAACTCATTAGCATCATTACTAATTGGCTCAACGATTGACTTATGTGATTTTTAGCAACAGTCTTAATTCAAATTGTAAATCTAGAATAAGTACATCAAGCTCTAAAGTAGTTCATCTTATGTTGTCCAATTTTTATTAGAGAAAAATTTTAAATAGACTGGAGTAAATAATATAACAAATTGCCATGTGTATATCAGCCAGCTTCAACAATCACTAACTCAAAATCGCTTATTTCATCAAAACCAGTTTTCCTAAAACAGGGTCAATTTTGCCCCCAAATGGGTTCTTGTCAATATCTGGAGACATTTTCACTTGTCACTACTGTGTATGAAGGGGTGCTACTGGCACCTAGGGAGTGTAGAACAGAGATGCTGATAAATGTCTTATAATGACCTTATAATGAACAGCTGCCCATGATGAAAAAAAAATGACTGGGTACAATATATCAGTGTAGTGCTGTTGAAATATCTTTGTCTAGATCCCAATCCACTCTGTCCATGTACCTGAATTAATGTTATGCAATCTCCAAACAACATATATTTGGAAGTTTCATACATAATTGTTTGGTGTGGATCTAAAAGATAAAAAGATCCTGAAAAATTTGAAAAACACAATGAGGTTATTTTTATTTGTTCATTTCTTTGCTTATTCCATGGATCCATTTCTAGTTAGTCACTGGTCTGGTTTGTATTTCAAAGAGCTGTTCTCTGCAATCCACTTTCCCCAGCCCTCTCTTACCAACTAGATTCTTGTTAGGTTAGCAAATAGACTGCATTGGGTGGGAAAAGTCTTCAGGTGGCAACTCCAACAATGTTTTAAATAGATTTGCATCTTGCCTATAGATTATCTATATTGGATTGAGTAGAGTGAAATTAATATCTACCTGGAACATAAGAATGCAAATTTATTTTGAAATGGGTCCTTCTAGAGGTAATAATGCTAAAATGAGGTGATAGTAGACTAGGGTGAGACTTAAATCCAGTTATTGTTGTCCTTATAAGAAGGGAGTCTGAATGCAGAGGCAGAGTAGAGACATACAGAGAGAGAAGATACTCACATGAAGATGGAGGTAGACATTGGACGGATATGCAATAAGATAATGAATGTCAAGGATTGCCAGCAGCCAAAAGAAGCTGGGAATGGGCAAGACAAAATTATCCTTTTAATTTTCAGAAATTTTCTGAGTACATTCACTTCTTGCTTGCAGTTCATCGGTACTTAGTTGAATAGTGCCCTCCACCCCTGCAAATTTATAACTACCTAGAACCTGAGAATGTAACCTTATGCAGAAAGAAGTTCTTTACAGATATAATGAGGTTAAGATGAGGTCATATTGGACTAGAGTGGGATCTAAATCCAATTACAAGCCAAGGTATGCCAAGGATTGGCAGCAAGCACTAGTGGCTAGAAAGTAGCAGGAAACTCTTCTCTTGGGTCTTCAGATGGGCATGGTTCTGCTGGCACCTACAGACTTCAGTAACCCTGGAAAGAATGCACAATTTCTCCATGATACCAGTTCTCAGTGGCAAGCATGTGCTGTGGTTCCAGGCTATACTGGGAAGCCCTAGATCCTTACCTCTGCTATCCGTATATCCCTAGAGATGTTAGTGGTAAAATATAATTGGTACTTTCTGGGTCAGCTAGCTATCTATAGTTATAGTTATTCTAATGCCTTCATAACTAGTTTCCTATATTAAGTACCTTAAAATGAACTACCTTGTATGAGTTGGTTTCCCTACTGGATCTCTACACAAGTGGAAAATATAGTAACAACCTGAGTAATTTTTGTGGAAAATATTAGTCACTGAGCAGTACAAATGTTCCTGTTAACATGTGTTTCTATTGGTATGCTTTTATATGAAAGAATGGTTTTGGTTCTATTTAATATTTTACAATTTATATGAAACCTTATATATAAATTAACCTGTATAAGTTATCATTTAGCATTTCATATTTGAGCAATACTTTACAAACAGTAACTAATAAATGAAAGAAATACAAATTATTCCAGGAATACAATGCAAAATTATAAACCACAGGTCAGCAAACCTTTTCTGTAAAGAGCTAATAGTAAATATTTTAGGCTTTGCAGGCCACATAATCTCTATCATAACTATGTAACTCTGCTACTGTAGCATGAAAGCAGTCATACAAACATGCAAACAAGTGAGCATGGCTATGTTCGAATAAAATCTTATTTACAAGTAAGGTGATAGGCCTGATTTGTTCCATAGAACATAGTGTGCTGACCCTGCACTCAACTATGTAGAATGTTGAATGAATATATTGCACTGATATCACTTATACATACCACATGCATCCATATTACTTTTTATACAGAGGAAAATGTAATTTCTTTCCAGTAAGAAAGTCAATTCTTCAAAGATCTGCTAGCCTTTACACTCTGAGTATTTTATTCTCTTGAAAGATTGATATCTTAGAAATAAAGGTCATTAGGCCAAAACATTAGACCTAGGGATAAACCTGTAGAAAATTTATTGAGTGAACAAACCAACTTACTCCTTTGTAAAAGTCTCCCTACACTCTTACTCAGAGGGATGAATAATATCTTGACAACAAGCTTGAATTTTTTTTTCAATATAAAAGTTTGGTTGCATTCTTCAAATAGCTCTAAAAAAACCCCAAATATTTAAAAACTATTTAAATCAAATATTTAAAATGCTTTGGTTACACAGAGATAGCAAAGACCATGTGACTAATTCATATTTCCACTAGATTTATATATTTTTAAGGAACACTCTATTGTCCTTAATGTCTAACTTAATTTTTGGATCATGTAAGTCATCAAATAATATTTGCTGAATCAATGAACATATTATTCTAAGATTGCAAATAAATATTTTATATATATTTATATATTTGTATAGATAATTTGTCACATAGAACATAAAATTTGGTACTTCATAAATATAGAAGTTATGACTTATATGTACATGCAAATTGTTTCATACAAGGAATCTATAAATATAAATGTGTAAAGAGGTGCTGACTTACATTGAGTTCAGATGGAATAGTTTTCCTCTATCATAAGCAGATAGATAGATTCAATTATCCACAGACACATAAACTGTTGAGTTACGTCCTGGGGTTAACCAAGTCTGACATCATGGTAGACTTCCACAGAATTTAAGGTTGAGATCTCCTTCTAGGTGCCAGAATGTCATACAACAGTTCACAGTAATCATGCATGTAAGCAACACTAAATAGGCTGCTTGTTCCTGAGTAGCTAAATTTGTGACAATTTGTGAATGAATCACCATGCCCTCCATAGAACTTGGCAACTGGATCAGTGCTTCTGCATCTGGTGTTCTACACCATTTGCATATTGTGGAAGCAAAATGCTTTGCAGTCTCTGAAGCCCATCTCATTATGGGGTGATGAGCTCATAGCCATGTGCTTTCCATCTTTAGTTCTAATTTCAGGGCAGCTGTAGTTAAAACCTAAGGACATACATACATAGCTTACAGATATTGATTGGCTAAACTGTTTTTAGTTTAGTAAACTTAAAATGTTAGATTAACGACAACTTGACTTACAGAGAGTGAAAAGAGGACAGGCAAAAGTTTTCCATCTTTAATGCCAATTTTTACAAACTAAAAATTATATAAAACTGCTTGAGTTACTTTAAATGAGAAAAGCTGTAGGAATAATTATTAAATTGAAACCACTCCCATAATTTACATTTAATTTCCTTAAAACACTTTTAAAAATCATAAGTTAGTGGGAACCATGTACTAAAAATGTGTCTCTAAAATCTAAAAGTAACTATATTTCTTTGATCCTTTATGCTTCTTGATTTCATTATTATTTAAAAAGAAGAATAAATGAATGTCCAAGAGTGGGGAGGTTTTTTTGAGAATGTGTTCACTACGTGTACTTAAAATTCAAATTAAGAAAAATTTTAACTGTGTGCCATGGCACCAGAATCCATTATGCACAAAACAGGGACATAACCATATGCTGCCCATTACTACTAGAAATGCATCCTAGAACCAAGGTTTTGGCTGTAATATTTAACTTACATACAGATGTACTACTTCATTTTCTTTGTCTCATAAAAGATAATTTTGAGAATCATAACTTTGAAATTAATGGATTTACTAGAGATATACGTTTTTATGTGCTATTTAAAAATAATTTCAAGGAAACAGTTAATTAAGAATGTTGAAAATATTTTAAACGTAAAGCAATCAAGGCGAACATAAATCAAAGTTTATCTTCTGTAGGCTAAAGTAGTTAGTGCCTCAAAAAGATTATGTGTTGATTTATTTTGTATCTTCACGTGTTCATAAATGTGTTTCAGTGCTTTCAAAAACCAATAAAAATTTTGTTGATGGACTGACACATAGTGACCAAGTGTAACCTAGTCATGGAAATATTTTTGTGTGGAAAAAGTACACATACATATGTATACAATACTACAAGCTCCGGCTCAGCCTTGCCCTGCCCTGGCTGTTGTGATCATTTGGAGAGTGAACCAGCAGACAGATCTGTCTGCCTGTCTCTGTCTCACTCTCTCTCAATTAATATAAATTAATTAATTTTGAAAAGATAAGTTTATTTTGGAGGGGTCATCGTAAAGCTCAAAGAAAATGTATACTATGATAAGACTATGCATGGATTTCAAAAACGTTTTAAACAAAATAAGCTTCTATTTTAATTCTATTTTTCCATGAATGTTTTGAAGTACTATTGAATATACAGCACAATTTTTTTGCAAATTGTTTTGAAAATAATTGTATCTATGAAATATATGAAATATATTCTCTTTACATTAAAAAAAAAGAAAAAAAAATAAAGGTATTGGGAGCCAGCTCTCTTTACATCTAAAAATAACAAGCAGAAAAAAATGCAAAAACAACAAGTAGAATTCAGTGAATGAACTAATGTTTTTTATTTAAGTAATCTCCTTCATAGTGTTGTTGTGGAAATTAAATGAGATCCTGTATTTATAGCATTTAACACAACTCTAGCACACAGATCAAAAAATCAATATATAACTTAGAAATAAATAAATTATAAGAGGAATGAAATTGCCCACAGTCAAGAGTCTACCTTTAGACTTAAAAAAAAAAAAAACTGTTTATTTATTTGAAAGGCAGAGCAAAAGAGAGACAGAGAAACAAAGAGGGAGACAGAGAAACAAATATATCTTTTCTCTGTTGGTTCACTGCCCCAAATGGCTGCAACAGTCAGGGCTGTGCCAGGCTGAAGTCAGGGACCAGGAGCTTTATCATATTCATGTCTTTGACATGGATAGCAGAGACCAAAGTACTTGGGCCATCCTCTGCTGCCTTTCCAGGCACATTAGAAGGGAGCTGGATTGGGAGTGGAGCAGTCAGGACTTGAACCAGTGTTCAGCCACTTTTACCGATTTCTTAGAACTGCTTTCCTCTGCATTGGTTTCTTTCTGATATATATTCCATACATGATAAGAAATGATTGGTATTTACAATTTGTCGTTACAAAGGAAAAGGCAAAATCATTTCCTGCTGTCCTTGGCTTAGGATTCTTATCTGGCTAGACTTGGGAGAAGGCACACTCTGGGGAGCACGAAGGGGTTCCTCTTCTCGGCTTTAAAACCCCTGGGCTGAGCAGCATTGTGAAAGGATGATCATGGCATCATTCAGGAAAGGATGATATACTTGAAAGACAAAAAGATGAGATCACTTTACTCTTTATTTGTTGATCTCTTTACTTGGTAGAACATTAAGCACTTGACTATAATGTTAAAGGTATATTATGTCAAACACTAAAAAAGAAAGAAAGAAGAAATGGAAGGAAGGGAGAGAGGGAGGGAGGGAGGGAGGATCATTATATTCTTAGAATTGTATCCATGAACTACACTGAATCTTTTCTTTGTATTAATATATCAACACTAAAAAAGAATCAGAAAAAAATTACTAGTTATATCCTATTACTATAGTGATTATTTTCACCATAATTCAAATTCACTCACACGACTCTTGAACCTTTCTTCTGATATTTCCTTTCTTTTTGGTGGAGGGGGGGGGCTTCACTTCTATTTTTAGCTTAAACTGTGTACTTATAAGCATTAAAATGACTTTTACCTAACTAGGGAAATTATCCCTGAAGTTAATCCCATACACATTTATGTTTTATGAATTTGTTCAAGGTCATCTAGGTTTGGTTGGAGTGATTTACAGGAAGAGATTACCATGGAAAGACTACATTTAGTGAAATATACATCGAAAACAAATAGTTGAGATGTTTAAGCCTGAGGTAAAAGTGACCATTGATGATTCACACAGTGTGGTCCAGAGGCTAATGGCATGAGTGAAAAGTCTTCTTTCTAATTTTTGGAGTGCTGCCTCGGTAAATCTACCCAAACAGAATGGTTTCTAGCTTCAAAACAGAGTGCACAGTTTAATGTTAAGGATTTCACAGCATTTTAATGTGGAAGAAAGTGTTTTTCCTAACTCATTCCTTTGCCAAATCAAACTCAGCTAAGAGTTAACACCAGAGACTATACTGTTAGGGTTATGTATGGATATCTTCAACTTGGGCAATATTCCATGTATTTATGTGAAAAACAAATGATAGAAGAGCAGAATTTTATGAACTTGGTGCTATGATGATGTTTTGATGTAAAACACAAGCATAACATTTAACACGTTAAGACAAAAGATCTTCTTTGATGGTATCTATAAGATTATAATTGTTTAAATAACCTTTTAGTTTTAAAATAATTTTATACTTACTGAAAAAGCTGGGGAGTTAATACAAGTAGTTTCTATGTTTTTCCTATTATTACCACCTTATATGAGTATGGTACATTTGTCACAGTAATGAATCAGTCTTGAAACATTATTAACTGAAGCATATTATTCCCTCCCTCCCTCCCCCCCCATTCTTCTGTAACAGCATCCCATCTGGGATATCACATCATATTTATTCATCTTCTTAGCTCCTCTTGGCCATGGAAGTTTATCAGACTTGCCTTGTTTTTGAGGACCTTGAGAATTTTGAGGAACACATTTTGTATAATGCCCTTGAATTGGGATTTGTTTGCCGTTTTTCTCAGAATCAGGCAACATTATGGATTTAGGGAAAAAGATCACAGAGGTAAAATAATCAAGTTTTTCGTCTTCTAAGAACAAGAGCTACCATCTCTAAACTCTAAATGTCAGAGCTGAAACAAGTCATGACTTTATAAGTCAATTCTAAGGCACATAAATGATTTCTATTAGGATCGCCTAAGTACGCAGTAGATACATGCACAGCCAATTGGACTACAGCTGTTCTCAGATATGCAGCTCAGAATTTTTGTCCTCAGAATGGACAGTGGAATCTGTGGCTGAATAGAATTCCGCTGGGTTTTCCTGATAGCATTCTATGAAAGTTAAAATAAAACATGCTAAGGGTGGAAAATGTTTTTGGGAAAATATTTTTGTCTTAAAGGGAATTACTTGATTCAATATGAAGTAAAAGCTGTTGAAGTCAATACCACATAGAACTAAGTAAAACTGGCATCAAAATCACACTTTAATTAGTCCTTATAGAATACTTATAATATGGTTGGATAATTTAGCAAAAAGCCTCATATAAGGACAACTGTCTATTTATCTTTATCTGCCTTTGGAAAAGTATAGTCAGATAGCTAACATCAAATTGCTAACCATCATCTTGTTTTTGAAGGTGGAAAATATCATCAATGTACCTACTCCAAGCAATAGTGCACTATTTTGCTCAAAGTTCAGTAGAGATTTAATGAAGATATACAAAGTCATTTTTTCTAAAACAAGGAGGATTTTTTTCTGTAATTAATTAATGAGAGGGTTCATTGAAGAATTAAATAAGTTATATGTCTTTATTTAGAGGAAATAGATTGTTAAGCACAGTAAAATTCATAATACAGCTTGAGAACAGTTCAAAGAACATATCTTAAAAATTCCCTTCTAAGGGAGCTAAATAAAAAAAAAAAACCTCCACTAGATGCTCCTCAAAAATTGGTGATTAAGTTCATATTTCTTTCTTTAAAAAACCTACTTAAAGAAGAGAACTATTTTCTGGTGTTTTATTGCACAGTGTGGGAACTACAGATCATGATAAGGTGCTACATATTTCCAGAAATCTAGGGAAAAATACTGTGCATGTCTTTAACACAAGGAAATGATAGATGTCTGAGGATATATATGTTTTTACTCTGGAATATAACTATACATACACACACACACACACACACACACATATATATATAACATATATATATATATATAGAGAGAGAGAGAGAGAGAGAGAGAGAAGAATAGAGAACACTGAACCATTGCTTCTAGGAGAAATACAGGGAGAGATTCCTGTGAGCCCCTGGCCACAATATTTTCATGAGCTAATCAATAATAACCTTGTTTTATATGTGTGACTGTTTAAAGGTACCTTAATTACTACATATTGTTGATTCATTAACATTGAACTCACAGCCAACATAACTATAACTCATGCCTGAGCGAAGCTTACCTAATACAGAACATCACAACCTTCGTGCACTTAGAAACACTAAATAGCACTGCAGCACTGTATTTTTAAGGCCATTTTGAACTGTGAAATCAGCAACAGTAAAATCACAAAGTGACAAAAATGTGGGACTAAGTAGCGCATAAAAAAGACTCTTGTTTGCAGCCTGAGAACTCAAACAAGACAGAATGTTGTATTATTCAACCTCAGCTAGCAAAATGCATGGAAACCAACCAAATGTTTCATCACTCTGCACATGTTTGTGAATGACTACCAAAGCACCAAAGCAGCACATGTATTGGTTTTGGGATTACAAATAAATTTTAGCAAGCAGGAAAATTGTCAAACACATACACACACACATATACACACACGTATGAATAATGTCGTCACATAAAGTCAGCAAAATCTAAACCCAAATGTAGAGTGTTAAGAGTGGTTAATATTTCTGGCAAAATAACAATTTTCATTAAAAGTATGTGATCCCAGAACCATCGTAGTGGGCTAAACCTCCATTTGAGGCACCAGCATCCCATATGGGCACCTGTTCGAGTCCTGGCTGCTCCACTTCTGATTCCGCTCTCTGCCATGGCCTGGGAAAGCAGTAGAAGATGGCCCAAGTGCTTGGGCCCCTGCACCCACGTGGGAGACCTGGAAGAAACTCCTGGATCCTGGCTTTGGATCAGTGCAGCTCTGGCCATTGCAGCCATTTGGGGAGTGAACCAGTGGATGGAAGACCTCTCTCTCACTCTCACTCTTTCTCTCACTGCCTCTGCCTCTCTGTTACTCTGCCTTTCAAATAAATAAATAAAATAATATTTTAAAAAGTATGTGATCCAACTTCTCACACTTACCAATAATCCTGCACTGAGGGTATGAGATTTTGAATAGTAGGCAGCCAAGGGAGAAGGAAAATATTTCTTTAAAGTCCTTTCTTGCTGATTAATGATTAGTGAACTGGAACTGACAGAATACTCATGCAGATACATAATAGAGGGCTAATCATAGTTCAGTCCTTCTCAAATTCTTTGATCATAGTAACTTTTACACAGTTAAAAGTTATTGAGAGCCTCTAATAAGCTTTGATTTATGTGGATTATACCTATAGATGCTTACCATACTCAAAATTTAAAATAAGAACTGTTTTGAATATATCAATTCATGAATAATAATTTAACTCCATTATATATTAATTTTAGCAACTTTAAAAATAATTATACTTCCAAAAACAAAATCATTTGAAATGGTGACAGTTTCATAATTTATAAATTATATAAATTACTACTTGTATCTTCTAAATTAAATCTGATATCATATATCATGTAGTATGTAGAAAACACCACTATACACATGACAGAGGATAAGAATGAAAAAGATAATGAGTTACCATTATTATGAAAATTGTTTTTGAATTCATGCACTTCTAGAAAGGATCCCATGGATCCACGGACCACTGTTCAAGAAATGCTATTCTACTCTGTTATCTGCAAGTGACTTCCATATGGAAGGTGAGAGTGAAACAGACTGCTGGATGAGCAAAAGGAATCCTATGGCACGGACTCATCTCTGTACGACATCTAAGCCACATGGATATTCTAAGTGGGTGCAAATCTTGCAGTTTTGTGGGCCAGCATTGCTATGAAGCCACATATTAAAGTAGCAGATGTGAATCAAGAAATGAATCAGTAAAAACACTAAGATTAAAGAAGTTAATCTTTTAAATAAGGTATCTATTCTGTTTGGAGGCTCAGAAACTATTACATCATAGAATAAAGATAAAAAATGGGCCTAGTATTATTGCAAAATTGAATGTAACTAATACAGACATGTTAAAATATAGCTAATTACTGGCCAGCGCCGCGGCTCACTTGGCTAATCCTCTGCCTGTGGCGCCGGCACCCCGGGTTCTAGTCCCAGTTGGGGCTCCGGATTCTGTCCAGGTTGCTCCTCTTCCAGTCCAGGTCTCTGCTGTGGCCCGGGAAGGCAGTAGAGGATGGCCCAGCCCAAGTGCTCGGGCCCTACACCCGCATGGGAAACCAGGAGGAAGCACCTGGCTCCTGGCTTCAGATTTGGGGAGTGAACCAATGGAAAAGAAAGACCTTTCTCTTTGTCTCTCTCACAATCTAACTCTGCCTGTCCAAAAAAAAAAAAAATATATATATATATATATATAGTTAATTACTGAAATTTTGGAATTAGCTAAAATAGCAAAGAGGAAGTGTAATTTTACTTATTTCCATATTATAAAATATGGAAACAAAAATGTTATTTATTCCTTAGTTATCTGTACCTTTTCTTGATTTTAGGATTTGATTTATAAATTAATATTTATCTTATATAAGGCATTTTATCTATAGTTGCATGCATTTTAAAAATTTTATGTTTTCCACAAACTATGTTAAACTTGAGTTATATTTAATTGATTAGTTAAGTAAATAAGACTAGAATGCAAGAGTATCCATTTCTCTATTGCTTAACTTAATTATGTATTTATATGTAGAGAGGTAAATAAATATATTAATATTAAACAATCTTTCATCTTGTACATTAATTAGTTCCTGGATTAAAAACAAACATATGCATACGAAACTTTGGAAAAAGCAATAATCCTTCATTATTCCTTAAAAAATACTTAACAATAATCCAATATACCTTTTATGTTTGAGGTTTCACACATGGTGTAATGAATACATGTGCTTGCCTTTTGAAGCTCTTCATAGTAAATGTAAAAATAACAACACAGGATATATCATATTACAAGGATAATTAGAATAAAATGTCAAATATTATATGGAAGAAAGAAAATAGGGAGATGCGTGGCAGAAGTGGAGCAGGGCAAAGCCTGCTATAGACAACAGTGGGGTCTGCAGGTGGGAAGATAGCTAATGATATGAAGCTACACACAGCAAGTCTTACCTCTGTGTATTTTCTGCCAGGAAAAATTTGTAAAAGGAACAATCTTCTCTAGATAAATTCAGCAAGCATGTGGGAGATATCTAGGTCACCAAGTGTGATTACTATTATCCTACAATAATGATTCCATTTCTGAAAACTAAGTCCTGTTTATTGCTGATCTTCCTCTAATGCTATTATCCTTCTTTTTCTTATTTAGTCACATCTTTGGTTTGTAAGCTCTAGATATTATTCTTCGTCAACACATTTATCTATGTGGCAAACCATGAGCTTATTCTACTTTCAGTGCCCATTTTTAAAAGTTCTAATACATTCACTTCATAGAACAAATAACATTTATTATTTGAATATTAAATACCATTTAATATTTAGCACTTAAATCTTATCCACAGTTTTGTTCTTCATCTAAGCACATCCATTGTGTAGGACCAGTCATTGTCTTGAAGTATCTCCTGTCATCACAGGGTTTTATGAAGCTTGACCTCTAGGTAAGTGATGGGAGCAGATTCATAAAGGTTTATAAGAACAATATTCTCTGATGGCTGGTATGTATCACAATTATTGTTTTTTAAATGATTTAGTTATTTACGTATTTGGAAGGTAGAGCAAACAGGGAGAAAGGTCCTTTGTCCTCTGGTTCACTCCCCAGATGTCCACAACAGCCAAGCCTGAGTCAGGAGCCAGGGGTTGCATCGGTCTCCCTCATGGGTGGCAGGGGCATGCGTATTTGGATAATCCTCCATTGCCTTCCAAGCACATGAGCCAACAGCTGAACCTGAAGCAGAGAGGTCTGATACGGGATGATGCCATAGCAAGTTACCAAGTCGAGGCTTAAGCCACTGAGCTACGATCCTGCCCCTGGTGTTTTCTTTACCCTTGTTGAAGGAAATACAGGCAAGATAAAAAATCCATCATTATCACCTTTTCTTCTTATGTTTCTTGAAAGTGTTGCTTCTCTCTTGCTTTGCTTTCGGTGATTCAGTCAAGAGATCAGATTTAAACCTGATTTTTTTTTTTTTGGCTTTATAAGTGACTTATTTGTTTCTCCTAGAGGCTCAGAGGAGTCTTTATATGTATTTAAAGTTTAATTAGAAGACAAAAAATAAATTAAACTAGGGAAGTGGGATTACATGAAACTCAGAAGCCCCTGCAAAACAAACAAAACAATTAATAGAGTGAAGAGACATCTGTCAGAATTGGAGACAGTAGTTGCAAGCTACTTATCTGACAAAAGACTAATAAACAGAATATATTAGCTACTCAAAAAAAAAAAAAAAAACAACAGGAAACCAATCAATGCAGTGTGGATATATATCCAGTAGTGGGATAGCTGAGACTTTATATAAATTTTATTTTTAATTTTTTGAAGAATCTCCATACTATTCTTCATAGTAACTGTACAAAACTATAAAACTACTAGAAGAAAATATAGGGGAAATGCTTCATGATGTTAGTCTGGACAGGTACTTTCTGAATAAGAATGCAAAGGCACAGGTAGTAAGAACAAAAATAGAAAATTGTGACTACATCAAGCTAAAAATCTTGTGCACAGCACAGGAAAATGACAACAAAGTAAAGAGAATGCCAACAGAATGGGAGAAAATACCTGCAAAAATATATATCTGATAAGGAATTAATATTCAAAATAAATAAAAATTCCATAAGTCAGGATAGACATTTAGTATAGTGATTAAGGTGCCTCTTTGGATGCGTGCATGCTGTATCAAAGTGCATGGGTTTGAGTCCAGGCTCCTCTTCGGATACAGCTTCCTGTTAACGAGCATCCTGGAAAGCAGCAGGTGGGAATTCGAGTAGTTGGATACATGTCTCTCATGGGAAACCCAAACTGAATTCCTGGATCCTGGTTTTGACCTGGCTCAGCCTGGTCTATTGAAGGCATGTGTGGGAATGAACCAGTGGGTGGGATGGATGTCTCTCCCTATCTGACTTGCTCCCTCTCTCTTCTGTGGGGTGTGGTGTGTGTGTGTGTGTGTGTGTGTGCGTGTGTGCCTCTTTCTGCCTTTCAAATAAATGAAATCAGTAAGTAAAAAATAAAAAAATATATGCTAGGCCTTAAAACCTAAGTAAAAACTCAGCAACTCAATAGCAGAAATCAAGTAATCTAATTTAAAAATGGTGGAAAAAAGCTGAATAGGTATGTGAAGAAGTGGTCAAAATCATCAATCATTAAGGAAATAGGAACATTTCTTAAACTACAGTGAAATATCAACTCACCCCAATTAGAATAGCTATTGTCAAGGACAAAAGATAATAAATGTAGGCAAGAATGTAGAGAAATGAGAACACTTATACAGTTTTGGTGAGAGTGTAAATTAGCACAGTCACTAAGGAGAACTGTATGGAGAATCTTCAAAAAAATTAAATCTTAAAAATAAAATTTACATGTGACTCAACTACCCTACTACTAGATATATATCCAAAGGAATTGAAATCAGCACATCAAAGATACATCTGTACTCTCATGTTTAACGCAGCACTATATACAGTAGCCAAGGTATGGAATGAACCTAAATGTCCACGACAGATAAATGGAAAAATTTGGAATGGAATATGATTCAGTCATAAAAATGATAGAGTCCTCTCCCTTGTGGCAACATGCACAAACTAGCAGAACACTACATTAAATCAAATAAGCCAAGCACAGAGAAACAAGTACTGCAGGATCCCAATCACTGGTGGAATCTAACCTTATAGATGTTGAAAGTATAACATTCATTACTAGAAGCATGGGCGAGGAGGGAATGGAGAGACAATGGTCAACAGGTATGAAATTACAATTCAAAAGGAGAAACAAGTTCCGGTGTTCTAAATCAAAGTAAAATGACTATACTTAACAATACTGTATTAAATATTTCAAAATAGCTAGAAAATTTTGAATATTCTTACCACAAAGAAATTTTTCATTGTTTGAGGTGATAAACTCATTAAATATCCTGATTCTATCATTATACTATGTACATATATATATCAGAATATTAACATGGTGTCCCATGAATGTATACAGTTATTATGTATGAATTAAAAAAAATACAAGTAAAAAAAACAGAAAACTGGTAACAAGTGCAGATACAGTTTCCAATATGTAATAGTTGGCCCTTGAGATTATGATAAAATGTTAGCTACAACACTTAACAAGAAAACTGAAAGTAAAACTACACTGAGATCCAATTTGTAAACTATGAAAAGTCCTGAAGCATGTGGCCATGTTTAAAGGATGCATTCATTTCATTGCTTATAGAAGTGTAAAATTATCGAATCTTTATGGAAGATAACAAGATAATGAAATTTAACAGGCATCTTACCCAGAAATCCTACTCAAGAAACCTACTGTGAAGATACAATTCTGCTTATAAGCCATATACACACAAGATTATTTACGTGGCATCATTTATAATAGCAAAAATTGAGAACTTAAATGCCCATATAGAGGAGACTAGTTGGATAAATTATGTTATAACTATACAATAAAACATTATGTAGGAATATCAATTCTTAGAATTGTATCCATGAAATACATTGAGTCTGTCAAAAATCAAAAAAAAAAAAACTGCTAAAATAAATTTTAAAAACTCATTATGTAGTCCTGGACTGAATAACATGGGTCTCAATTAACCAATATGTTAGTGATTCATATGATGAACCTAGAAAGAGAGAACTAGGTACGGAGCCATGTATACAGTGTGCTCTTTTCCAGTTAAGAAACAAAGAAAAAGAATGATATGAGATAGCTGTTTATTTTTGCAGAAATATAGAAAGGATAAAATAAGACTTAATATAATTGTAACCTCATTAACAACCTCAAATTTCAGGGGATAGAATGGAATTTGATATCTCTGAGTGTGTCTTCATTGGTTGTTAAGATCATGGAACCATGTAACTTGCTCACATATTGAAATAAAAAGTTTAATAGAACAGAAGCAAATAAAACTGAGTGTAAAAATTGAAAATATATGATAACATAAGCACTGAGAGGAAAGAATTATTTTCTGTAATTTTTAGCACACTACTCTAATGCAAGGAAATTTTATGCTAGGAGTAACATAGCAATTTTGAAACAATTTTTTATAATATTATAGTATAAAACAAGAGAATATATTAGAACAAAGATCTTTCACAGTAGGAAGAAAGAGATATAAATATAAAATGCAGTATGTTCAGGGAACTCCTTTAATATTACATTTAAAAGGGAAATATCTCCATGAACATATAATTTTAAGCACAAATAACTTTTAGTTTGTCCACTGAACAAACCTAAAGGAAATGAAACTACAGTTGCAAGAGCTACAGAGGACTCTTTGGAAAAATCCTCACTTTCAGATCTGGGAAAAGCAGAGTGCTAGGCAAGCCGGTACATCTTTGTGAGTGAGCCAAAAAGCATTAAAAAAGCTGAGAAGTGTCAATTGGACACAATGTCTACATTAAAGAGTTCAGGGGCCAGCACTGTGGTGTAGCAGGTAAAGCCACCGCCTGCAGTGCCGGCATCCCATATGGACGCCGGTTCTAGTCCTGGCTGCTCCTCTTGCAGTCCAACTCTCTGCTATGACCTAGGAAAACAGTAGAAGATGGTCCAAGTCCTTGGGCCCCTGCACCCATGTGGGAGACCTGGAAGAAGCTCCTGGCTCCTGGCTTTGGATCGGCGCAGCTCTGGCCATTGCGGTCATCTGGGGAGTGATCCATGGATGGAAGACCTCTCTCTCTGTCTGCCTCTCCTCTCTGTGTAAATCTGACTTTCAAGCAAAATAAATAAATATTTAAAAAAAATAAAGAGTTCAGATAAGTCATTTAAGTCCAGGCTGAATATTTAAAAGGATGAAACTAACTTATAATGAAATAAATTACAGCGCACTGCATGCATTAAAAATCAGGAGTACCATGTTATACAAAAATATTATAAAGGAGTTGAAAACTGTTTTTTTATTTTCATCTTTTTAAAAGAAATTTTTTAGGCTGAACAAATTACACATATTTCATATATACAGATTCAAGAACACAGTGATACTTCCCACCCTCTACCTCCTTCCTTTCTTATTCTTTCTTTTCATTTTTACAATGATCTACTTTCAGTTCATTTTATACTCCTAAGGTTAACTCTACACTAAGTAAATATGCAACAAATAGTAAGAAAAAACTCTGTTCCTCAACAATAGAGCCGTTTTTCTAGAAGGATGATGGCTTAAAAATATGAAGGGAATGATAAAATTAGAAATGCCACGATCCTTAATCCACAGACAAAAATCATCAAAGAAAACTAAAACCACTGCATTAAATACATTTGCCTGGAGGTAAAGTAAATCACCTGTTTTTTAAAAAAAATATTATTTATTTGAAAGGCAGAGTTAAAGAGCAGGGGGATAGACAGAGAGACAGATCTTCCAACTGCTGGTTCACTTCCCGAGCGGCCACAATGGGCAGGCAAAGTTCCAAAGCAACTGTTGTTCATTTGATGGCTAAATTTTACTATCTGCTTAGACTGTGAAGCACTTCCATATAATATAATGATTTTTCCATGCATGCTACAGAGGCAGATGAGTGGGCTGGAGTGATTAATAATACAGAGTGACTCATTTACATTTCTTTGGGCAGAACAATCACATGATTTTCCTTCACTTAAAGGTGCTAAGGAAGTGAAAACCTCCGTGTACCCAGAAAACTGCGGAGATCTAGATGTTGGTGAGTATTAGTAATGACTGAAATCCAAAGTTACCTGTGGTGCTACAATGAACAGAATTGCAATGTAGAAATCACATACAGGACAGCCAAAAAAGGTTCCAAGAAACCAGGGGAGAATAAATAACACAGTCCTTTGAGAGTGTAGTTACTCATGTTTTTTTCACAGAAAACTAATAAAAATTCACACTCTTAAGATGAAGAGAAAAATTTAATTACATAAGTTAAAATCAAGCATCAGGGGTGGACATATGGCAAAGCACTTGAGGCATAGCAGTTAAGCCATCGCTTGGTCCACTTGCATCTCCTATCGGAGTGCCTGAGTTGAATCCTAGTTCATCTGCTTCTGATCCAGCTTCCTGTGACTGCAACCCAGGAGACAGCAGATGATGGCTCAAGTTCTTTGTCCTTGCCACTCACGTAGGAGATCTGGATGGAGTTCTGGACACCTGGCTTCAGCCTAGCCTGGCCCTGTTGTGGGTCTTTAGGGAGTGAACTAGTGGATGAAAGATCTCTGTATCTCTTCCTCTCTCTCTCTTTCTACCCCACACCCGTGTGTGTGTGTGTGTGTGTGTGTGTGTGTGAGTCTGTGTGTGTTGCTCCACCTCTCAAGCAAAAGAAAAAAAATTAATCAAGCACTAGTTTCAGGAATGTATGAACTTCAAGTAATCAAACAATATTTATCAGGTGATGTTATGAGTGGGAAAAGTGCTTCCCTTTTCTAATAACCACCAAAGATTTCCCAGAAATACATATCATAATCTGGCTTGAGTTATATTGTTACTTTTTGCACTAATTCCGGAGGGCATTGATGTGATTCTATAACAGGCCAGGCCTGTTCCTTGTTGCTAATTTTGGGTGTGGTGGATGACATGGCTTTCCAAATCATACAGTATCAATAGAGATGTCAATTAAATGAAATCACATGATCAAGAAATAAGGAACAAAAAGAGTAAGGGAGAGAGAGAGGGAGAAAAAGAAGAAAGAGACACAGACAGGCAGAAAAGGAAGGAAAAGAGGAAGAGGGAGCAATCTATGCAATGAGCAGCTAAAGATTACTGCTTACAGCAGGATTTGTCATGTTAAAAAGTTAAATCCAGGTCTAGATTATTCTTTTTATTGAAAGTTAAGTAAATCACTCTAACATCACGGTTTCTCTCTCTCTTTTTTTTACAAGTTGAGAGTTCTGTAGTATGTACTCATTCGTACAAGGCAGTACATTTCATTTGCCCATTGTCTTGCTCATGTAGTCTATTATAGCAGTGTTATTTGTATTTGTCCCCAGTGCAGGCCTCTATAGAATAAGAATGGTTGCAGAACACAGGTTGATTACCATAAACTAGTATTTTATTTTGAGGTCCTTCAAATTATTAGAAGAAAATGCCCCCTCTCACCTCCTCCTCGTCCTTGCTATGAAAGATTAGACTTCAATGAGATTCTTGCCCCAAACTAAATATCCAGAGGGTTGTCCAACATACTGTATTGCTTATTTCTATAAATATGATGTGTTAACAATGTCATCCCTTCTCTAGTTTAAAATGTAATTTAACCTCTGTCCTTTGAAAATTAAATGAATACATACTTAGTATATTTTTATTAACAGAAATTTTGTAGCTGATTTTGACAATTAGGACATATGAAAGCTATTTCCCTAGTTTAATGCTAATGAAATAAGAAAAATCTGTAAATTTTTCTTACTCTGTTATTCAAAGCAGATCAATAGGGAAGGAAGAGAATCATAAGTAAAAACAGCTTAAGCCAAAACTGTCTCTTTTATTTTGCAGTCTCTACCTCAATTTTACAATAGTTGTTTGGGGGAAAAGATTTCTTACTACCTGACCCTGTATCACCTGTCTCTAATGTTGCTTTCACATGCTGGCAGAGCCAAGAAGGTCATCAGTAAAAGCAACAGACGTGAGGACCCTTGTACTTGGTAATGACCCCTCAGTAACTCTGTGGGTTTCATTGGGACTATCAGTCAAGAGCATCTATATACTTTGAGGTTACAAAAAAAAAAAAGTCTAGTTTATTCAACAACAATTTTATGGTTTTAATGCACTACTGTGAAGGGATAGTGGCTTCTTTTGTCCTTGTGAAACTAAAAGCTGCGTGTCACCGAGGCAATACACAGGATTGTCATTATTCCGATAATGGCATGTCACTCGAACCTTTGAGTTTGAAAGGGTAAAAACAATTTCTACTATATTTCTTTCTTAGTCACTTTTCTTCTATACTTCACATCTGGTTTGCTTGAGAAAGCAAACAATATTTCTTATATTTTTCCACTTGAAAAATCAAGAGAAGCAATAACTATGTATTGAAAGAAATATCCATAACAATGCAAATTTACAATTGCACCAGAGAGTTGGATTATACTTATGTATTAAAAACCCACAAAATAAATTTCTGGAGGAAAAATTTTGTATTTGCCCTAAATATTTGAAAAATTGTATTAAAATAAAACACAAGAACATGAATTCATTCTCTGCTCCAAGAATTTCCCAATATTTAGTGTAAATTTCATCACTTCTAAATTTGTAACTAATATGAGAAAGGAGTACAGAAAATCTGATAAAAGTATACTAAAGAATGAGTAAGTGAAAATCAGTAGCTGGAAGAAAAAAAATGTGTATTTGTGCTTATGTTCTTAAAAGAAACATCAAAAACACTATCAATTTCATGTTAAAATCTTTCTTAGTTAAAACCAAGTAGAAAAAGAAGGAAGTTCACAGCTAACCTATTTATATGGCTATGCAGTATAATACATTGAGTAATCCCATTGGTACTGATAAATTTAAGATTTAAATGGATTTAAATTAAAGTTTTCATAACAAAAAGGCAAATGTCTCTTATTTAATAAATGAATAAAAGATTTAATTGATTTAAAAATACAGTTTAATTTTTTCAATGATTTGTGCATCAAAATAAAAGTGTTCTGGGATATTGTGAGCAGAGCTCATTGAATTAAGTTTCAAAAAGCTAAAAAGCTGATAATTGCTTTAATCAATATTTTATGGACTCATACAAATTTACTAATGACTCCCCCATAACACATTTTTCTCATTTACTCCCTTTCTGAGATTACTCACTGTGTAGCTTCTAAAAGACAAGAAACTGCATTGTAAAAGGAAGTACAATGTTCAATAGTTTCTTCTTTCAAATAAAAAATGTTCTTCAATATTATCTCTTTGATTAAAAGTGTATTAACTAATCATGAATGTGAAATTTTTTAATTAACCAATGTAAAACGATTAACAAAACATATTCCCCAACCCTTTTTCCAGTGTTGGCCTCTTTATAAACCAAACACTTACAATTATTACTGGGGATGGTGCTGTGGCTCAGTGGGTTAACACCCTGGCCTGAAGCACCAGCATCCCATTTGGGCGCCGGTTCTAGTCCCGGCTGCTCCACTTCCCATCCAGCTCTCTGCTATGGCCTGGGAAAGCAGTGGAAGAGGGCCGAAGTCCTTGGGCCCCTGCACCCGCATGGGGAACCCGGAGGAAGCTCCTGGCTCCTGGCTTTGGATCGGTGTAGCTCTGGCTGTTGTGGCCAGTTGGGGAGTGAACTAGCAGATGGGAGACCTCTCTCTCTCTCTCTCTCTCTCTCTCTCCCTCTTTCTGCCTCTCTTCTCTGTGTAACTCTTTCAAATAAGTAAATAAATATTAAAATTAATGAACAACTAAATACATTATCCCTCTTAGTAGTTTTTTTATCTGTTCTACTTAATATGACTGGTTTAGATCTGTAATTGATGCACAGTTATTCTTAAGTGTTGAAAATTAACTGAAATGTGATCCCTGTTGAACATGGTGGTGGGAATGGGAGAGGGAAGAGATGTATAATTTGGGACATGCTCAGGCTGACTTGCCCCAAGTGGTGGAGTTGGAAGCATACCAGGGGATTCCAATTCAATCCCATCGAGGTGGCATGTACCAATGCCATCTCACTGTTCCAGGTGATCAGTTTCAGTTCAAAGTTGGTCATGGTGAAGGGACTGGGAGTCAAAGGGAGCACATAGACAAGTCTAGTACCTGCTAACGCTAACTGATGGAGTAAATAAAGGGGAGAGTGATCCAACATGGGAAGTGAGATACTCAGCAGACTCATAGAATGGCAGATGTCCTAAATAGCACTCTGGCCTCAGAATCAGCCCTAAAGGCATTCGGAGCTGGCTGAAAAGCTCATGAGAGTATTTCAGGCATGGAAAGCCAAGACACTCTGGCAAAAGATCTCTGCGAGTGAGATCCCAGTGGAAAGAACAGGTCATCAAAGAAGGAGGTACCTTTCTCTGAAGGGAGGAGAGAACCTCCACTTTGACTATGACCTTGTCTAAACAAGATAAGAGTCGGAGAACTCAGAGGGCTTCCATAGCCTTGGAAACTCATGACTGGAGCATAGGGAGATTACTGATGCCATAGACAGGAGTGTCAATTTGTAAAGTCAACAACAGGAGTCACTGTGCACTTACTCCTCATGTAGGATCTCTATCCTTAATGTGCTGTACATTGAGATTTAATGCTATAACGAGTACTCAAACAATATATTTCATTTTGTGTTTCTATGGGGGTGCAAACTGTTGAAATCCTTACTTAATGCATACTAAACTGATCCTCTGTAAAAAAAAAAAAAAAAAAAGAAAAGAAATTATCAATTCCCAACTTGACTCTCACTGGGATTAAACATGACAATAGGTCTGCTCTGATTTCATCATCATTTAAAAAAATCATCTATTATTTTTCACTTTATGTTTCTGTGTGGGAGCAAACTGTTGAAATCCATACTTAATGTATACTAAGCTGATCTTCTGTATATTAAGATAATCGAAAATGAATCTTGATGTGAATGGAAGGGGAGAGGGAGTGGGAAAGGGGAGGGTTGTGGGTGGGAGGGACGGTATGGGGGGGAAGTCATTGTAATCCATAAGTCGTACTTTGGAAATTTATATGCATTAAATAAAAGTTAAAAAAAAATTATTACTTTTTTAGTTTTGTTTTCTATTTCCATTTTTCTAAATAATGTGACTGTACCACTTTTTTTTAATGATAGCATATACATGAAATAGGAACATACAGAATATGATAAAATTACAAAGCACAACACAATGTCAGTGAAAAGTAAATGCCCTATCCCTCAGTGGAATGTTAAGTCTACAAGTCCACCGTCTAGTGGCAACCATTTTAACCAATGTTTTGGGTAATCATCCAAATGTATTTTTGTCTCTCATCTACACATACTAGCATGTACACAAACACACACATATACACACATTTTGTGTACAAATGAAAGTATTTTCTCACCCTTTACTTTGTATATTAATCTTAATATATGTACCTGATACTTAATAAAAGCTGTAGAACATTGTTCGAGCCACAATGCATTTAATTAGTTCTCCATTGTTAGATATTTCTATTTTTATTGCTTTTCTCTTAAAATTATGCCTTCCTTTCTTTTCTGAATTTATAGATTCATTTCATTCATGAACTGTAAACAACAGGAACACAAAAATGATGTTCTCATGGCAGTCAATAATACACATGTCCTATTTTGATGGACTCTCCTCCACAAATTCACCCAACCACCCAAATCACGTAGATCGAAAGTGTATGTTCGCTACTTGGTATAATAGAAACATAAAAGCTTTCATAACAATTCATTGATTGCAGGAAAATTCAATGTTTAATGAAATACCTGTGAAAGACTGAATGGCATAAATAAAATGGAGTTGCTGCATCACACTAATGTTCATTTCAATTTAATAGATACGGTGAATGACCATCAGAATGATTGCACTACCAATCATCTTACCAATCATTCTTACCAATCTTCTATAAAAATGCTTATTTCCCAAGGGAACTCTATCAAGCTTTGGGAGTTTGACAATTCAAAACAAGAAATAGAGGATGTCATTGTTATCTTTATGGGCATATGTAAAATAATGTTCAGCCTTTTCTTCATATGCTTAAGATCAGATGTATGTATTTTCTTTGCAAAATATCTTATTTGTTTTAAGTTGATGGCATTTTTCATATTTCGTTGGAAGCAATATAAACAGTATGTGGAAATCAGCCCTTTGTCATGTATTTAACTTTTTCATATGCTTATTATATTTTTTAAAAGATTTTATTTATTTACTTGAGAGGTAGAGTTACAGATAGTGAGAGGGAGAAACAGAGAGAAAGGTCTTCCATCCGTTGGTTCACTCCCCAATGGCTGCAACGGTTGGAGCTGTGCGGGTCCGAAGCCAGGAGCCAGGAGCTTCCTCCAGGTCTCCCATGTGGGTGCCGGGGCCCATGGACTTGGGCCATCTTCTACTGCTTTCCCAGGCTACAGCAGAGAGCTGGATTGAAAGAGGAGCAACCGGGACTAGAACCAGCGCCCACATGGGATGCTGGCGATGCAGGCGGAGGATTAACCTACTGCGCTACGGCACCGACCCCTATTATATTTTTATTTGACTCTTTGCTAAAAGGAAAATGTCAATATTATACAAGAAAATTCATCAGTTTTTTTGTTTTTTTTGTTTTTGTTTTTTTTTTTTTGACAGTCAGAGTTAGTGAGAGAGAGATAGACAGAGAGAAAGGGCTTCCTTTTTCCGTTGGTTCATCCTCCAATGGCCGCAACAGCCAGCGCACTGCGCTAATCTGAAGCCAGGAGCCAGGTGCTTCCTCCTGGTCTCTCATGTAGGTGCAGGGCCCAAGGACCTGGGCCATCCTCCACTGCACTGCCAGGCCACAGCAGAGAGCTGGACTGGAAGAGGAGCAACCGGGAAAGAATCTGGCGCCCCGACCGGGACTAGAACCCAGGGTGCCACTGCCGCAGGCAGAGGATTAGCCTAGTGAGCCACGGCCAATAGAAGAAAGTTCATCAGTTTTATTATCACTAATGGGTCATGCATTTACCTGAGAAAATACTCCTCTCTTCAGTACCATAAAATTTTATCTTATGTAATCTCTGTTTTATTGCTTTACAAAGAAATACTGTCACAGTTGAAATTTACCATTCTTTTAGAGCATGGTTTAAGTCCATTTATATTTTAAAATAAACATACAATTGTGCTACCATTGGTTTCAAATGCAAATAATTCTTCACAGTTATTATTTATTTATAAGATTGTCCTGACTTCTCTTGCATTTTTAATTCTCCCCTGTGACATTTAAATCAGGTTATAGCAATCCTAAATGGAAATACAAAGCTTTTGTTACATCCTAGGCAATTTATTGAGTATTTAGATTCTTTGATCTTTTGTAAAGAATTGCTATCATAGTAATATTGAAATTTTATTTATAATGATGTGCCAGGTTCTGTTGTATCAGATGGATGAGGCTGCTCAGAAACTTAACATTATTTTTTAAAAAATTCTCTCTTTTTAAGATTTACTTACTTATTTAAAAGAGTTACACACTCAGAGAGAGAGAAATCTTCCATTAGCTGGTACACTCTCCAAATGGCCGAAACACATAGAGTTGGTCCAGGACAAAACCAGGAGCCGCAGTATTTTCCCTCCTTGCAACACTCCCTTTTTTTAAAGATTTTTTTTTGAAAGGCAGTTACAGAGATAGAGAAAGACAGAGAGAGGTCTTCTATCTACTGATTCACTTCCTACATGGCCACAGTGACTGGATCTGGGCCAGGCTAAAGCCAGCAGCCAGCAGCTTCCTCCAGGTCCCCCATGTGGGTGCAGGGGCCCAAGGTCTTAGGCCATCCTCTGCAACTTTCCTATGCACATTAATGGGGAGCTGGATGGGAAGTGGAGCATTCTGGCTCGAACCAGAGCCCATATGAGATAGCGGTGCTGTAGGCAGTGGTTTAACCCATTGCGCCAGAGCATTGGCCCCCAACATTCTTTTTGAATGAAATGTTCGTTCACTAAGTATGGACTTGTTTTATTAGTTAATTATGCCATGACTCAATGTTTACTCTCCTCTGGACCTCATTGTATGCAGTTTGTGTTTCTTGCCAGCTTTTGGGATCTTTCCTGTCTTTTTCTGATTGAGAAATCAGGATCCATAATGATGAGCTTAAACTAGTCTGACATTCTTGTCATTGTCAGTAGTAGTACATTTGTAAGGAGTTACTTTTATTTGTTTTTAGCAAAGAGAAATGTTGGCCCTTCCTGTGAGGATTCTTCTTTTTTCTCCTGGCTTCCCTAATCTGGAGACTGCTTGTTATGATTTCTTCTTTCTTGAAACCTGGTAATTGCGTAAGAGCTCTCCATCTCCAGAGATTTTCAGAAAAGGTTCCCTCAGCTCTATCTAAAGGAATTGGCAATTGAGTTCTCTTGGCTGTCTCTGAACAATACATATGGTACTCTCCTGAGCTCTCTGATCCTGGGCATTATATAAAGAAATTTCCCAGGCTTTCTAATTTTGGCTTACCTGTTCATTCTATGGGGAACTTTATCAGGCAGCTTCCCTCCTGTTCTTCCCTGCTGAATACATGGTTAGTCCTTAAGACATTGACACAGTTCCATATCTTCAGAAATAGCAACACTTTACCAAGGAAATTTAGAACTTCAATTGGTTCTTACACACACACACACACACACACACACACACGTTGTGTTGTCCGCAAACTGTTTCATCTAAGATGTCTCCTTTCCATCTTCCTCTTTGCCACTTTTGTTGGCTGGCTGGTTTCTGGTTATCACTGTAGACATTCCCTTCAACTCCCTTTGCAAATTTTGCTATGTCAGCTCTTAGAATCTCCACCTCCCAGATACCCCGAAGACCTTTTTCTTCCCACTCTGACCACTTAGCTCCCCATAGACCCTCCAATTTTAGCTCTTAGCCTGTCCCATTGGGAGATCTCCAGACGCTCCTACACATCAAGAAGAACCAGCTGACACTGACAATCTAATTCTAAAAAGGCTTGATGTTTTATCCACTCAGAAGGACTTTGCAGACACCAGATGGCTGGTTGTTCTCTTAGCTCCAAATTGAGTCCTTAGTCTCCGTAAGATTATGCACCATGGCAAAGCAAATATTAAAGATGTCTCCTACATATTGTTAAGGGTGCTTCAGAGTTCATATGTTTCATGTAAATTCAAGTTGTCCAGTCTGACAGAAAACAATCATGACAAAAATGTAGAAGTGGGGCAAGAATGAAAGCCAGATCTTTTATTTCAACCAGTGAAGTTTATATTTCTGTGTTCATGCCTGACTCATGGCTCAAATGTTAGATCTGATGCTATAAGTTTTGTGTCTTCTGTGTGTTTATGTACATATGTATGCACAGTAGTCCTCCCTCATGTATAATTTCACTGACTACAGGTAAAACTATCCATAGTCAACTGTGATCTGAAATTATTCAATGGGCAATTCTAAAAATAACTCATACATCTTACATTGAATGCCATTCTGAACAGTGTGGCAAAATCGCTTACTGTCTTGTCTAGTCCATGACAATAAACATCTTTTTTCTAACATTTCTAGACTGTATATGCTACCAACTGCAACAGCAGTCATAAAGGAAAAAACATACTATACAGAGAGTTTGGTACTATCCGTGGTATCAGGCATCCCCTGGGGTTGTTGGAACATGTATCTTGCAAAGGAGGGAGTGCCTCCATATATGTAATATTTCCCTGCCTCTGGATGGTATCATCAAATTAGATTATAAAATCCCTTACAGTAGTACTCACCATTATGATTGATTTAGAGATAATTTAGTTCTTTTTTAGATTAAATATCCCTAATGTCATCAAGAAATTAATTAAAGTGAATTTATCCTGACAAAACTCTATTTCAATAATAATTATGTTTTATAGTGTGTCAGCTTTAAAATACTTTTCAAGATATTTTGGTAAGTCAACACCCTAGACATATGCTAAAATTAAGAATGCAAGATATATAAGATGTTTTCTTGATATAAAAGAATTAATTTTGTCCTAAAGTAAAATCACTGGTTGTTGCAGAATAAGAAAAAGGAAAAATAGAGCATAATAAAACATAAGGGGAAAGTGGTACAATACTTGTGGGAAAGGAATTGTGTCTTTTGTGGCCAAAGCTCGCTAAGATTACATCGGTTTATTTATAATGTTTTTTTAAAAAGATATAATATCAAATATTGTACTGGCCAAAACTAGAATTTAGTTTATTCTCTGCTAAAATGACAGAATTTTCTTGGACCAGTGGTTTCCTCTAAGAGATTGTTAAAAAAAAAAAAAGTTTCTTACCTTTTTTTTTTTGAGAGAGAGATTTATTTATTTTAAAGAGTTACAGAAAGGGAGAAACAGAGAGAGAGAGACAGACAGAAAGAGAGCGAGCGAGCGAGTGAGCGAGCGAGAGATTTTCAACTTGGGCTGGGTCAGCTGAACACCAGTAACCAGGAGTTTCATCTGGGTCTCCCATGTGGATGGCAGGGGCCCAAACACTTGGACCATTATCTGCCGCTTTTCCCAGACCGTTAACAGGGAGCTGGATCAGAAGCAGAGTAGCCAGGACATGAACTGGTGCCCAGATGGGATGCTGGCATTGCAGGCAGTGACTTTACCTGCTGTGCCACAACACTGACCCCAAGTTTTCTTACATTCTGAAAAATCTGTGCAGAAAGCCACTATCCTATCTGAGAATAATGTGCTTCATGTTGATTTTATCACGCCCTTGATTATTGAAAAGAAAAGCCTTAATTTTGAAAGATCGAAGGTCTTACAAAGTCATATTATACCCTATATTTACTTTTGACAATTTTGAGTCAAATATTGTTTCTTAGTGACCTATGATCCTACTTAATCAAATCTTCAAACCTCCTGACAACTTTTGACATCTTGCCTTCCAGAAATCAAATCCTAAATAATATCTTCTTGATCTGAAACTGTGAGATTTCCCAGAGAACACCTAAAAAATCATACAGGATCTTTCATCTTATAAAAAGAGGTGCTAAAAATAACTGAGTATATTTGATATGTTATAAGTTTTATAGGAAGTGTTGTCAAATCAGAAGAGACACTTAATCTTTCCAAATTTAAATGTGTATGGGTAAAATATTACTCACATAAATGTTAGAAAAATTATAGAAGTTCTTAGAGATTTTGCAGTGCTCTTGATGTTCATGTTATGTCTCTCGCTGCTTTGCTTGATATTAGAAAACAATAATATAGTGTTATTGGTTAATTTCAGTTACTTTAAAATGTTGTAAACCCAAGAAACATCCAAATTTCCATGTCAATTGCATTACATTACTAACGAACTCATCACATCTTTAACCATGACTATGGCAAGTCTTTGTCACCCACAGATAATTTTTACTCTGATGTTTCCATGGAAGTGATTGCAATCAGCCATAAGTCAGCGAACTGTTTTAAAAAAGGGATTGTCTCAGAACACCATGGAAAAGACTATGCCAGGTACTCTGGGGACAAAATTCCGAGGAACTGCTTACATAGCTTTGACATCACACCATTGGACCGAGTCAGAAGTTCCAGAGATTTAGTGGAGAAGCTGATGGCATCATAAGACTGTTGATTCAAAATCAGCATAATTTATTAAGTCTCTCAAGAAGGAGGGGATTTGAGTATGAGATAAATTTGTCGTCTCACATCTCTATTTGTTTAATAGTTTTTTTAAAAAGATTTATTTATGTATTTGAAAGTCAGAGTTACACAGAGAGAGGAGAGGCAGAGAGAGAGAGAGAGAGAGAGAGAGAGAGAGGTCTTCCATTGCTGATTCACTCCCCAATTGCCTGCAACCGCCGGAGCTGTGCCAGGAGCCAGGAGATTCTTCCAGGTCTCCTATGCAGGTGCAGGGGCCCAAAGACTTGGGCCATCTTCTACTGCTTTTCCAGGCCACAGCAGAGAGCTGGATTGAGAGTGGAGCAGGTGGGACCTGAACCAATACCCATATGGGATGCTGGCACTGAAGGTGGCAGCTTTACCCACTATGCCACAGCACTGTGCCCTGTTTAATAGTTTTAAAATTGATTTAAGCCCATTCATATAAGGAACTATTAGTCTTGACTATAAAAATAAGTTCTATTCTTGGACTATTTTACTTAACATAATATCCCCCACACTGGTCCATGTGATTGAAAATGGCACAATTTCATTCTGTTTAAGATTGACTAGCATTTTATTGTGTGTAGATATAAGTTTGTGTGTGTGTATATATATATACATTTATATATATATGCATATATATATACATATACACACATTTATCCTTTGAGGGACACTTAGGTTGATTCTACATGTTGGATATGGTGACTAAGAATGCAATGAACACGTGAGTACAGCTATCTCTTTGAAATACTGTTTATAATTATTTTGGCCATATACTCAGAAATTAAATTGCTAGATCATAGGGTAGTTCCAGTTTTAATTTTTCTGAGAAATATCCTCCACACTGTGTTCTATAAGGGCTCTACCAAATGTACATTCCCACCAACATTGTGAAAGGATTTCCTTTCTCCACATCTTCCTCAACATTTATTTTTGAGAAAAACCCATTCAAGGGCCTGGTGTTGTCACAATGCATGTAATATCAGCATCCCATATCAAAGTGCTTGTTCAGGGGCTGGCACTGTGGCATAGCAGGTAAAGCTGATGCCTTCAGTGCCAGCATCCCATATGGGCACCAGTTCGAGTCCTGGCTGCTCCACTTCCCATCCAGCTCTCTACTATGGCCTGAGAAAGTAGTGGAAGATGGCCCAGGTCCTTGGGTCCATGTACCCACATGGGAGACCCAGAAGAAGCTCCTGGCTCCTGGGTTTGGATCAGCACAGCTCTGGCCATTGTGGCCAATTGGGGAGTGAACCAGTGGATGGAAGACCTCTCTCTCTCTGCTTCTCCTTCTCTCTGTGTGTAACTCTGACTTTAAAATAAATAAATCTTTAAAAACAAACAACAACAAAAAACACACAAAGTGCTTGTTCAAGTTCTGGCTACTCTGCTTCTGACTCAGCTTCCTGCTAAAGTGCCTGGGAAGTGTGTCTTGCCACCCATGTGTAAGACCTTGGTGGGTTTCCTGTCTTCTGGGTTCAGCCTGGCAATCTGGGAAGTGAACCAGCAGATGCAAGATTTCCTTCTCCTCTCTTCTCATTTCCTCTCCCCTCTTCCCCTCTCCACCCCTCCCATCTACTCTCTCTCTGTCTCCTCTAGCCTCCCCGCCATCATACTCTGCCTTTCAAATAAATAAAATAAATCTTTGAAAAACATTTTAGTAAGTGTGAGGTAATATTTTATTGAAGCTTTAATTTGTATTTGCTGATGATTACTGATGTTGAGCATTTTTTATATATTGGTTGGTCATTTATATGTTTTCATTAAATGTTCATGCAAGTCCTTGTTTTTTTTTAAAAAAAAACTTTTGATTAACATGTAATACTTGTACATTTTAGGGGAATTAAACAAAATTAAAACATATATATATATATATATATACAGCATAAACTGAGCAAATCAGGCAATTAGCATTTCTATTCCTTTATCTTTTCTTTATATTTGGACCCTACAAGCTCCCCTAATCCAGTTCTTTCTACCGTATATAATAAATTATTCTGAACTCTAGTTGTCTTAAATTGGGTTATTTATTCATTTATAGGGTTGAGTTTCTTATAATCTTAGATGTTAACCCTTTATCAGATGTAGGCAACCAATTTCAATAGCACATAAAAAGGATCATTCAACACGACCAAGTGAGGTTTATTCCAAGGATGTAAGGATGGTTTAGCTTATGGAAATCTACAAAAGTAATATACCATATTAAAATGAAGGACAAAAATCATATGATCATCTCAATAGAAATAGAAAAGCATTTGAAAAATGTTTCTTGGGTTTACAACATTTTAAAATAACTGAAATTAACCAATAACACTCTATTATTGTTTTCTAATATCAGGCAAAGCAGCAAGAAATAACATGAACATCAAGAGCATTGACAAATCTCTAAGAACTTTTACAACTTTTCTAACATTTATGTAATATTTTACCCATATACATTTAAACATGGAAAGATTAAGTGTCTCTTCTGACCTGACAACACTTTCTATAATTCAAATTATTTTCAAGAAAAAAATTCCAATGAACTCAGTATAGGAAGGATATACCTCAATACAGTAAAGTCACATGTTACAAGTCCGCAATTAATATCATAGCCAATAGTGAAAACTTGAGAGATTTTACTCTAACATGAGGAACAAGAGAGAGATACTCACTCATGCCACTTCTATTCTAAATAGTAATTGAAGTGATTGCCAGAGCAATTAGGCAAGAGAAAGAAAGAAAACGCATTCAAATCACAGAGGAAAATTGTTTATTTACAGATGACATGTTCTTATTTTACTGAAACCCCTAAAAACCCATAAAAATAACTGTTAATATAGGTGGACAAAGTCAGTAAATTTGTAAAACCAAATTAACATACAGAAAACAGTAGCATTTCTACATTCTAATAAATGAACTATCCCACGAAGAAATGTAAGAAACAATCTCATTTACAATATCTGAAAAAAAAAAAAAAACTTAGGAAGAAACTTAACTAGGGAAGCAAAAGACCTGTATGCTAAAAACTACAAAACAGCGATTTTAGAAAATTAAGAAGGGGCCAGCACTATGGTGTAGCTGGTAAAGCCACCACCTGCAATGCCGGCATCCCATACCAGCACCAGTTGAGATCTCAGCTGCTCCACTCCCGATCCAGCTCCCTGCTAATATACCTGGAAAAGCAGCAGAGGATGGTCCAAGCAGCAGAGGCTAAGCAGTGGAGGTCTTCCTTCCATTGGTTCATTCCCCAAATAGCTGCAACGGACAGAGCTGCGCCGATCCGAAGCCAGGAGCCAGGTGCCTCGTCCTGGTCTCCCATGTGGGTGCAGGGCCCAAGCACTTGGGCCATCCTCCACTGCCCTCCCGGGCCACAGCAGAGAGCTGGATTGGAAGAGGAGCAACCGGGACTAGAATTCAGCGCCCATATGGGATGCTGGTGCCACAGTGAGCCAAGTGAGCCACGGTGCTGGCCCCACAATTTTTAAATTAATAATGATTGTACATATTTATGGGGTTTCAGTGTGATAATTCAATACATTTATAATGTGTAATGACTGATCAAATTAGAGTAATATGAATTTTCATCTTCCTATCTTATCTTTATGCTTTGGGTCTTTAACTTCTCCCTTCTAGTTTTCAAAATATGGAACAGATTGTTGCAAACTACAGTCATGCTACAGTGCCACAGGAGAGTAGAGCTTATTCCTCCTAACTGTGTTGTATCCATTACCGAACCTTCTTGATACTGGTCTTGACAAAGACTTTTTGGATACCACAGCAAAAGCACAGGCAACAGAATAAAAACAGACAGATGGGAGAGCATCAAACTAAAATGTTTCTGCATAGCAAAGAGATAATTCACAATGTACAGACAACTTAAAGAATAGAAGAATCTTTAAAAAAAAAACAGAGTGAACATCTGAAGTTTTATAGGAGAATATAATAAATGATACTTCTACATACAGGTAAGCTTAGAAAAAGTAGAAAATCAAATTTATTGATTCAATTGTGACTCAAGGGAAAAAATAGAAAATTTGTTATAAAAATTAAATACATGTTACTATCAACCATAATATACTTCTCAGTATCAGAATACCCTCATACACTCCTGTCCCAGAGAATTATACTTAAAAAAAGAACTATGTAGAGTGAAATATCAGAAAGTCAAACTTTTAGCTATTTATAAAGTCATATATTCATGACTACACCTCTATCTTCAACTACTTAATATAGTACCTCATTTCATGGCTTGTATATAAAGAATTTTTTCATCAAATGCACAAAGCCCTTCATATTTTAAGTGAGGTTATTAGAAAGGGTTTATTACATTTAAATGTATTTTTATATTTAGGATTTTTTTCACATTATATTTATGTTCCCTGTTATGTATCTGTATTGTGACATTTAGACAACATACAATGTAAATTTGCAACATAGCACATTTCACTTTCTGTGTTCATGTGCAGGAATATCAGATCCAAATTTGGAGTTAAAGCTGAGTATCACAAGTACTTTATCATGTGCATTTTTCCAGAATAACTATAACTGTTCAATTTCATAGTAGTTCCCCACACTTTTAACTTCTTCCATATTACAATTATATTTCTAAAAACATCTATTTATAGTTTATGTATCATTCTTCTTCTAACAGACCACCACATACAGGATTTGGAATAAAAGGAGAAGTAAATGTAAAAAGAAACCCAAAACTCAGAAGCCTAGATTCAACAGAAACATAGAAAAAAATAAATTCTAAAATAAGCCTTTATATGTAGTAAAAATTTCCAGAATCAATGTTTTAACAGAATAAGCTTACATTATCTGGTTTTATCAAAAGACTTTTCAAAATTATTTTTTATTTTCCTTACTTTTATATTAAACTTCTATAATCCATTGCCCAACAATAAAGTACAAATGCATATTCATTTTCTGTGATTTTTATAAAATTTTTAAATGCAAATATAAAATTCTACTTAGATATAATGTGTCTGCACACGTTCTACATACATGTAATTTTGCATGAGCTATTTTTACATACTACAAATAAGTATTCATATACTCTTAATGATTTTATAGCTTATGCTCTTGTCTTTAAATTTATCTGTTTCTATACTATTACATTTGGGTATATGCAGTTCAATAAAATCATCTCAATTGCTTGATATTTCTTCATTTTAGAAGAAAATTTTAAAAGAAAATTTTATACAAATTACTTACTACATACAGTAAGCTGCCACAAATAAAGCTAAATTTTTGCTGCTCATTTCCTTAATTTATATAGTATTGTTCTTTTACCCCATCAAATTATTTCAATGATATCTTTGGCAGAGTGCTTTAGTAAATGTGTGATTCACAGCGTTTGGAAAAGATGCTCCAAGCGTGACTATGTTCTCTGTTGCGTTTGCTGATTGAGGATGTTTGACAAACTGTTTTTCAGCTGTGGTGCAACCCACAGGCATTTCTGTTGTGAGAATCAAATGACAATATCTCTAACAGTAAAAAGGCAACATGGTGCCTATGTTTCCCCAACAGTACAGCTTTTATCACCAACGCTCAGAGGTCACAGAAAATGACATCCCTATTCAGCACATACAAACTCAGCTTTCCAGGGTAGGGTCTACAGCAAATAGGCCAATATATGAAGCACAATGGACTAACATAAAAAGTAATACTGGGTTCTAGAAAATTATATGTTATCTCCGGTTGTTAATAGTAGGTTTGGTGCCTTTTGTTTTAATTCCAGAGATGTGCAGAAGTAGAACCCTTTATTAAGCTCATCTAGTATCAATCTATGAACATCCTAATTACATGTTGTTTGTTGGTAGGAAGTCAGGTTGAACTAAGTAAAGAATGTTCACAGTATTGTGTCACTAGATAAAAAAAGAGATGGGTGCCAAAAGCCTGATTCCCTAGTGCTGCATGTATTTTTTTCCTTATTTTATTTCTTCACTAAATAAGCAACTGCCTTACTTATGTCCTAAATATGAATCAACTTGATATACATCTACAGTCTAAGCCAAGTACTATTTGCAATTGGAAAACTCTTTCCAACATACAATTGCCAAGATACAAGACTAATTCTAGTTTGCTCATTTCAGTGCCCTAATGATGATTTCGAGTTCTTTTAAAGCATTTTACTTTCCATGGGGCATCCAGGGTCCAAGTGACTACGAAGCAAATTGTGTAAGTTCAACTTCTGCATGCAAAATATGCAAAAATATTTTTGAGAGTCAAAAACAAATACAGGTTTTCCCTCCCATGTGTTGTCTTTATCATCTGCCAAAACATTAACCTTTGTAATGTGAAAACCTGTTGTAGTTTAAAATGTAAACTTCATTAGCTATGTGGTTTTGTCCTATTAAAAAAACTGCTAATATGTTTATAGATTTCAAGTATCAATAAAAATGCTTGCCAAGTAAGTAAAATTAATTCAGTACATTTCACTGAATAGATTAACTCATCTTTCCAAATCGTTTGCATGAGTTTTACACAAAGATCAAATTTGTAAAAATAAAATTATCCAAAATAAGAAAATAGAGTCTATAAAGATATATAGCTCTTCAATTCAATACCATAAGCTCTACTTGTTATGTTATGTTGTGTTTGCACTTTCATTGAGTGTAAATACCACATACATTTGGTAGGAGGAAGGACTATCTGTAAGTCTTGTTAGTTTTACTCTTTATATTTCTCAATTATTGCAGAAATGCCCATTTTTTTTTTGATAATAGTAAAAATCACTGGAATGTCTTTCCCTAGGATTTGGATTTTAAATACAAATTAGCTGATACACCATCTAAGGGTACTCTGAAAGAAATTTCACGTATACATGTGTATATGGTGGCACAGCTTGATCATAAACAGGGAATTCACTCAAGCTAATGAGGGATCATATAAATGGGATCTAAGCAAGGGAGCAGATTAGATTATACTAACATAAGCTGTATCCAAAACTTAGTTTTTCACATGTATATTTTTGATTGTGGAATTTCGGGAGATGAGATATTACAAACATTATGTTGTTTAAGAACTTCTTAAGGGGAAAGGCAGTCTTCAGAGGGCTGTAACTGCATTTTCTATGCACTACTTTAGCCAGCTGTTGATCACTGTCCTCAGTTTTTGTAACTGCACTTCATTTTCAGTTCAATGGCTCCAGTAGTACGTGTAACGGCAAGGCTGAGTCCTCATTTCCATGGTTCTCAATTATCTGCCTACAAAAACAGATGCAGGAGATTGGACCAGAATCTGGAGGAAAGTTGGTTCCTATAATTTCTGGAATATTCATTATCTGGGCCTTTTCTGAATAAAAGGGCACGTGTTCAAGCCAGAGAAAAGTTGAGGTGGTACTTGATAATATCCTATACAGACGATTAAACAGTGGATAGCATTTACTAGAAAACAATATGAATCGTCAGGAATTACTCTGTGCAGAAATGTCAAAGTTCTAAGTACATATAAAACTATTTTGTTTTTTAATTTAGCAGAAATGATATGAACTTTATACAAATAAACTCAAAATTACTAGACTTGTTACACAGGAGATTACATATCCTACCATCAGTAATATTGATGAGACAGATGGGTTAATAGATAGGGGATCCCAACGGAATTTGGGGTGTAAAATGTTTGCTTCCTTCCCCAAAATTTTATCTTTAGCAAGAACAAACAGGCCGCCCCCCTTCCTTCATAATCTCCAAATTTACCTTGAGACAGGCAAGGGAGCTCTCACTGAGCTCACAGTTTATTGTGAAAACAAGTTATCTATCCCACCCTTTGCTGGCCAGACAGGATGGAGAATTGTAAATGAGCTCATCTGATGGTTTTTGTCTCTACCTGGTAACTGAATGCCAATCTGATTGTCAGGTTTTTTTTTTTTTTTTTTTTTTCCCTTCAAAATTATACTTAAAGCTGACTGCCACCAGTCCCCTTCCGATTTTCCTCTCTTGGAAGGCCCCCGCCATGCTGCTCTGGTTGGAGGTCCTTGATTCTAATAAATACTTTTAAATCTCTTTGCTGTTTGCTTGAATTCTTCTTCCATGTGAGACAAAGAACCAAGATAACAATAATTTCTCCACCCCCCACTTTCCCGTAACAATATTACTGTTCTTATGATATATATTTGGAAAGGGAGGTTGAGCCCCTCCACAATTAGGATTCTACAATTCTGTACTGGCATTCTTTCTTACATTCATTCATGAACAAATAATCCTTAAGCATTTCTTTAGGGCCAGCAGTTGTGTTAGACTTTGAGGAGACAGGTGGACAGGACACAGTTCCTGCTGTTGAAGAGCTTAGATAGAACTGGGGCAATAGATAAACAAAGAGACTCCCAGAAGAGTGTGAAAACATTCATGTAAGTAAGTACTAAGCTGTAGTAAAGTACAAGGGAAAGCAGCTCATCCAGTTTGTATGCATCAGGGAAAGCTTCCTGGAGGAAGGTCAAGTGGTACTTAATTCAGCCAAATGAAGAAAGAAGAGGAAAGAAAGCCTGCTGGTCAGAGGGAGCAACAAAAATTAAGACTTCGCAATGTAAGATTGTGGGAAAACAAAAAAAAATCGATAAATGAACAAAACTGCATGGTTCATTACCAGAACAAGAGCCAGGTAATAGCAAGCTGTAGGAAACACAGGTATGTTCAGTTTTCTCTAGAGAAAGTGATCAGTAAAATTACATGTGGCTTAAAGCTTATATAAAAGAGAAAAATAATTAAAATATTTCATAGAAAATAAATTCAAGCAGTAGGGGGCAGCGAATGTGAGCAATCTTATAATACATATTGAAGTGGCTCTAAATTATTTAATTTATATTTATGTAAAACTTCAATGTGAGCAAATGAAGTAGGCAGGCATACAGATTAGGTATGTAAGCTGGAAGACCACGCCTTTGCCACACCCCTGTGTGACCTCACACCCTGATACCTTCACCACGCCCTTGTGTGACCTCATCCCCCCTACCTGGCCACACCTGGGTGCCCACCAGCCAATCAGGTTAATTAACCACTCCCTTTTGGAAGTGGGTTAAAGGCCTGGGACAAGGTGTGTCCTGGGCCTTCTCTTCTTCCCTGACCTCTTGCCAGGAGGGGGCTGGCTGTAGCCCTAAGTCTCCAGGTCATGTGGCCTTTGGGCCACCCGCCCTGGGCTTCCTCCTCCATGTGGCTGGTTCCAAGTGCTCAGTGTGAACTCAGATTTATCTCTCTCTCTTAAATAAAGCTCTCACTCTACTATGCATCTTTCTCACTAAATAAAAGCCTAAAATGTACCATGCTGCCTCGTTTATCTGTGCCAGTATTTAGAATTCTTCTCTAAATATTAGGCAAGAACCCTCTCGGGCTGATTAATATTGGGGATTTATTAGTAAGCATATGGTGAAATCGTATGGTGTCCCAAATTCTGGTAGCATATGTGGCACCCCAGATGGCACTTCTGGGGAACTCTAAAGGGCCACATTTTTGGTGTAAATTTTAGGGGGTCATATCCGATTTCACAATCACTGTGTGAGTTTAGTGGTAGACCTCCATTTCACACTTATTTTGTCATTAAAAATCAGTGAATGAATCATGTGACTCATTTAATTTTATATTTTTCATAATAGGAGATAGATATAAAATGGAAAATTAAAATCTAAGAACTATTATAAAACTGAACATGTTCAATGCAAAATTAAACTTTTATTCTCCATGCTTGTACAGCATGAAATAATAAAGAAAAAATAGCTAATAAAATAATATGCTGCTAATATATGTTATCAAAAGCACTGGAGTAAAATGTTCAAGAGTTTCCTAGGAACGTGAACAATGGATGTGGGGTCAAGGGTTCGCTTTGTGAAGAAATATCTCTGCTAACGTTACTTCACATTACTTGAAAACTCCATCCTGGGAGATGAATTTCTCTCTATACATGTTGCTGAATGTTAGGAAAGAGTTGCAGATTGGTGCCTCCTCACAGGGGGCACCAAAATGTTAGGAAAGGGTACAGAATAGAGAAGAGGCAGTGAACAAATTTACAGCCAGACCCAATTTATTCAGAGGAAATAAATTCTCAGAGGTGAGTGACCAATTGCCAACATGCAAATGACGGCAAGTGTAAGTGTCAGAAGTGGGGGGGGGCTAGGGATGGGGGGTACGGAGCAGCAGGATCTGGGGAATTCCTGGAACTGGTCTTTCAGGTGGTTGTTGGGGGTGGGGTATGAAGACAATAGGGTGTGGGACCCAATTGAGATTCAAGGGTAAGGAATACATTCCAATGTTTATCTCCTTTAGGCAATGAGCAAGAATGGCTGAGGCTTATGTCCTTGTTCCATCACAGATAATCAAGCATCCTCCAGTTAATGGAAAATTGTTGTGAAGAAACAGAGTGCTGTGAATCATGCATAGGGTTTAGTCATTAGGGGAGGTGAAAAAGAGAAGAGGTGAGAAGAAATAGGTTGAATGGACTAGGGTTGGGGTAAGGGATTTTTAAAGTAACTGTATTTTATTTCACTAACAATAATATCATTTGTTTAATGCTTAGTATATACCAGAATATTATAAGTTAAATTCTTATTTAAATATTTTCAAGTATTAATTTGCATTGCTGCCTTCTGATTATAAATGAGGAAGCTGAAGTTTAGAAAAGTTACATAAATTGCCCCAATTCACAGAGCTACAAATAGCAAAAGGTGAGATTCAGACCTTCTGTCTTTTTGCTGGCAAATCCTGTGACTTTCCAATATGCCAGTTTACTAAGACAAACATGTGGGTATTTGCCCAGATTATCTTCTTGATAGAACTCAATTTTCCCATGAGTGCCAAGGATGCTCAATTTCATAGCCTCCCTGGATATGTTTTTCTTCCTGGGATGTCTAGCACACCATGCTACTTCAGTTTGGCTGAATCATGACATAACCTTCCTGAAAGCAGAGAAATCAAACCAGCCAAAAAGGTTTTTAACTTTCCCTAACCTGTGTCTTACAAGATTAGACAAAGCATACATCTGGGCAGATCACTTGTCAAAAAGAGTAACAAAGCAAGCTTCAAGTGATGAATCCAAATGGATTCTCAGTCATTGGGTCAGAGGAGACCTCCAGAGAAAAGCCAAGGGCATCTAGATTATTCCACAAAAGTGAAACTGCTCTAACTAGATTCTAAAGGCGTATGAGTTGCTTCATCCTCAGGTATCAATTCCTGTTCCGATTAGATGATTTCTTTCATCTAAGTAAGATTACCTGAAGTAAAATTCATGGAAATTTTGTCTCTGAAAAACAAACAAAAACCTAAAGATGATTTTCCAATTTGTGTCTTGGAGATTTATAGTAAAGCAAGTTATTTATCAACAGAGCATCTCCTGAATATATCCAATAACTGAATTATTTTTATTTCTAATAAGGACAATAAGCCTACAGAATAATAATACACTAAGAAATTGTATACTAGCACAATGGTTTACCATTTGCTCAACAACTAGAGCTCTCCTATTCTCACATTTGGACTTCCTGTTGTGGAAATAGCTTTCACTAGTGCTTTTACAAAACTTATTCAGAAACTATTGTTAAGCTTTTTTAAATACTGGCAGGGGGTAAATCTCAGAGACTCTCATTACTCTTTATAGAATTTCTTTGAGTTACAGATTTATAACTGAGAATGGTTGTTCCAAGAAGAAATCACAAGTTAAATATATTCTGTTCATTACTGTCATAGTTAGTACTTTTATAGTTAGAAAATATTGATATCTTCTCAGCATATTTTGCTAAGCTCATCAAAGCATAGGAAGAATTCAGTTTGGAGTTTGACAAGAATTCCCCAGGATATATCAGGAGATATATCAGTATGAAGATGAGGAGTCTCATTTTCATCTTCCAAATTCATATTCTAGGGTCTCTGTCCAATCTTGCTAGCTTGGTCTGGACCCAGGGATTTGGCTACCATGTGGTATGAGTAAATCCTACACAAATTATTAAGAGGATTTTCATTGTATCAATTACTCCAAGTTAAAAGGAAAACTTTTAACCTGGATTTGAAACTTTGTATTACATTCTACACTTTTATTTTAAAAAAACCAAAGGCACAGAAGAGTAAAATTTCTGAATTTGAAGCAAAAATCATTAATATTGAACAATACACTATAATACATGCAACACAATTTTATTAAATTTTGGATTTTTAAAAAATTGTTTAGATTTATTTACTTCAGAGGTAGAGTTAGAGAGAGAGAGAGAGAGAGAATCTTCCATCCACTGGTTCACTCCCCACATGGCTACAATGGCCGGAAGAAGACCATTCCTAAACCAGGAGCCAGGAGCTTCCTCCGGATCTCCTACGTGGGTGCAGGGGCCCAAGGACTCAGGCCATCCTCCACTGCTTTCCCAGGCCATAGCAGAGAGCTGGATCAGAAGAAGAGCAGCCCAGATATAAACCGTTACCCACATGGGATGGATGCCAGTGCGGCAGGCAGAGGCTTAGCCCACTACGCCACAGAGCCAGGCCCCTAAATTTTGTTTTTAAACTCTTGCTTTCATTCATCATTACATGAGTTTTCTAAAAAACTGTTTAAATACACCATCTTTTTATTAGCTGAAGCTTTAAGTAGAAAACAATACATCCACTTTCTCCTCTTCAGTGACATTCAATGTCAATTTATTGCTGTTAACAAAAGCATCAACAAGTTTTTGTTTGTTTGTTTGTTTGTTTTTGACAGGCAGAGTGGACAGTGAGAGAGAGAGAGAGAGAGAGAGACAGAGAGAAAGGTCTTTCTTTGCCGTTGGTTCACCCTCCAATGGCCGCCACGGCCGGCGTGCTGCGGCCGGTGCACCGCGCTGATCTGAAGGCAGGAGCCAGGTGCTTCCCCTGGTCTCCCATGGGGTGCAGGGCACAAGCACTTGGGCCATCCTCCACTGCACTCCCTGGCCACAGCAGAGGGCTGGCCTGGAAGAGGGGCAACCGGGACAGAATCCAGTGCCCCGACCGGGACTAGAACCTGGTGGGCCGGTGCTGCTAGGCGGAGGATTAGCCTAGTGAGCCGCGGCACCGGCGCAAGTGGTTATTAAATAAGATTTTTCTTTACTTGAATTTTGAATTGTTCAATTTGTCTTATTTGGTTTCCAGATGTACTGTGTCTTGGTTATAAGAAATAAGACTTCTAGCCGGCGCCGTGGCTCAATAGGCTAATCCTCCGCCTTGCGGCGCCAGCACACCGGCTTCTAGTCCCGGTCGGGGCGCCGGATTCTATCCCGGTTGCCCCTCTTCCAGGCCAGCTCTCTGCTATGGCCAGGGAGTGCAGTGGAGGATGGCCCAGGTGCTTGGGCCCTGCACCCCGTGGGAGACCAGGAAAAGCACCTGGCTCCTGGCTCCTGCCATCAGATCAGCGCGGTGTGCCGGCTGCAGCGGCGGCCATTGGAGGGTGAACCAACGGCAAAGGAAGACCTTTCTCTCTCTGTCTCTCTCTCTCACTGTCCACTCTGCCTATCAAAAATAAAAAAAAAAAAAAAAAGAAATAAGACTTCTAGTATGGAGCAGTTGTCGTGTTGCCTGTTACTATGTAAAACAAGGAATTTTTTTCCTTGTTTTTCTTTTCTACCTGTCTTTTGACTGAAAGTTCCATGGCTTATAAATCAAGCAATACAGTGCTTATTCTTCTTAATACTGTAAACTAGGAAGAGACAGGTACGTAAATCTTACACATATATGATATATATGATATATAATGACTTTATTTATTATATCTAATAATTTCCTTATCACAATGTTCTAAATCAATGAAAAATATTTGGTTGGCTAACATCCATGTTGTAAAAATTAAAGACAAAAATATTATGTAGGGATTTAAATCTATATGTATGAAAAAAAAACTTGAAAAGTATGTCACATCCATGCCCCCAAAAGAAAGGAAAATGAATCCAAAAATTAAAGCAAACACTCTATGGCAATGACCACACCTATGCACATATATGCACTGCCTCCCTCAAAAATACACACATACACACTTTGTCCAAAATTCAAATGTTTCCAAAAACAGTCACCAGATTCCTTTGTGCTTTTACTATTTGCTTGAATGATACTTGCTGAGTATTATCAAGAAGATGGAGTCAGGATATGGAGTTAGATATTTGTATTGGAACACTCTATTAAAACAGAGATAAATAGTGAGGCTCATGTATAGAATGATTTGGTTAATAGTCTGAGATTTTTTTTTTGTTGTTTGATTTTGGAATTAACTACTTGTTGATTTAACTGTGTCAATTCCCTAAATGACCTTGGTTTTGAAAAAGCTTGTCATACATTCTAAACATCTTATATTCCAAGACTATTATTATAACCTGTGAAACATGTTTTTATTTGTATTCTTTTATCTGAGTATTATTCATACTTCCTGAATAAAAATTTTTAGTATTATCTTTTATAGTTATCTAAATTTAAGTTCTTTTGATGTTTCTCTTATATTTCTCTTACCACATTTCCTTTCTTGAAGCAACCCAAAAATGACTATTCCTTGAAATATTATAAAAGAGGAAGAGGAAGAAACCCTCTCCTGAAAAACAATGGGGGAACCCTTCCCATTTTTCGTTCAGGTTTAGGAGAACGGCAGGCAAATAAAAATAATTTTTCCAAAATTGCTTTTCACAACATTTTATATCTAATCCGTTAAATGATGATCAGATGAATAAAAATTACATGCAAGTCAATTATTTTTATTAAAGTCATATTTGGGGATCTTAACACTGGGATTCTGTGTTATTGTGACTTTTTCATTTTTTCATTTCCTTAGCATTATTTTTATTTTGTTAATTGTATCTTTTGTAAAAATTTCAAATGTTGTATAAAGATTAATGTTTTGAATTGATTTTTTCCATGAACTTATTTTTCTAAATGAAAAGAAATCATTATTTGATATAAAGATTACGAAATACCCTATTAATATTTAGTAAGCTTCTGAATTAAAATGTCACTAGAGAAACATGTGTGTCCAGTCATTCAAAAGTCATTCAAGTGAAAGAACAAAGCACCTAAAAATAAATCAGCACATACAAAATATACCAGCTCAAGGGCAGACTTTGGCACAGTGGCTTAAGTTGCTGCTTGGGATGCCAGCATCCCGTATTGGAGTGCCCTTCCAAGTCCCAGTTGCTTCACTTCCAATCCAGTTTTCTGCTATTGCACATCCTGGAAGGCAGCACACGATGACGCAAGTACTTAGTTCCCTGCCACCTACATGGAAGCTTGGATGGAGTTCCAGTCTCCTGGCCCATCCCTGGCTGTGGGCATTTGGGAGTAAACTAGTGCACAGAAGATCATTGAAGATGATGATGATGATGATGATTATTATTATTATTATTATTTCCCTTCCTATTATTATTATTATTTCCCTTCCTCTTCCTCCTCCTCCTCCTGTCCTCCCTCCCCTTCCTCTCCTCCCCCTCCCCTCCTTCTCTTCTCTTCTCCTCTCTCTCTATGCCTTTGAGTTAAAAATAAAAAATAAAACATTGTACATCGAAAAGGGAAAACAACAAATGGTGACAAAGAACTAGAGTGATTTAAAAATTTAATCTATAATACCCAGAACAATACACATGCTGGTCTTTTGCATCATAGTATCTAGGAGGCTTTATCTAAATGTTAATGGAAAAGTAAACTAATTTTTTCTTTTTTTTTTTTATTTATTTTTTTTTGACAGGCAGAGTGGACAGTGAGAGAGAGAGAGACAGAGAGAAAGGTCTTCCTTTGCCGTTGGTTCACCCTCTAATGGCTGCCGCGGCTGGCGCGCTGCGGCCAGCGCACCGCGCTGATCCGATGGCAGGAGCCAGGAGCCAGGTGCTTTTCCTGGTCTCCCATGGGGTGCAGGGCCCAAGCACCTGGGCCATCCTCCACTGCACTCCCTGGCCACAGCAGAGGGCTGGCCTGGAAGAGGGGCAACCGGGATAGAATCCAGCGCCCCGACCGGGACTAGAACCCGGTGTGCCGGCGCCGCTAGGCGGAGGATTAGCCTAGTGAGCCACGGCGCCGGCCTAGTAAACTAATTTTTTCATGAACTTTTTGAAATATCCTTATATATTAACATAGTTACATGTTCATTCACAATGTCTTTCTCTATTTGAAGGCATTAAACATGCAATTATGTACTGAAAAATTGGGGCTGCCATTGTGGCACAGACAATTAAGCGGCTACTTGTGATGCCCACATTCTGATTGCAGTGCTGGTTTGAATCCCAGCTGCTCTGCTTCCTATCCAGCTTCCTGCTAGCGTGTCTGGGAAAGCAGCAAAAGGTGACCTGAGTAATTGAGTCCTGTCACCCACATGGGAGCTGATGATGGAGTTCCTATTCCTGCCTTTGTCCTGGCCTAGCCCTGCCTAATGCAGCCATTTTGGGAATGAACCAACAGATGGAAGATCTCTCTCTCCCCTCTTCTCTGTCACTTTGGCTTTCAAATAAATAAATGAATCTTTAAGAAATATGTACTTAAAAATGCTGATAATACTTCTTGGTTGTTTAATTTCCTTAGCACGACCAAGAATTCAGTTTTGTAAAACATGGAATCCTCAAAATGACAAAGTTTCCCTTAGATACAGGTGATCATGGGTAACTTTTGTTCTCTTATTCACTGTAATACCTAATCAGTGCATTAGTTTATTTTTCCAAGCTGCATAATAAACATAACAGATGGCTATGCAATACAAAATTCTCCCAAAACTTTTCTTTTTACTGACAATTAAATACTTCCTTATAGTTGTACTGTCAGTATAATTCACTCACTCTGCTACCTGTTTCCTCTGGCCCAAGATTAGCCTTTAAAACAAGAGAAATATATTGAAATGTTAAGTGTATGACTCATGCTCTGTTTTTAAAACTCAACTGTTTTAAGATAGGCTATATTGACTATATTATGGAGATTTTCATATGAGGTATAAATCAATTTATTACTGTAAAATTGGGCTGACATCATTTCAAAGGACTATTAAACACATTAGGGAATGTGAAATTAAAGCAGAACCTTAGAAAAAAATCTCTGCAAGAAAATCAGGCTTGCATTGGATAAATGAAACATGTTTTTCTTTTCCCTTCATGAGAAAAACAAAATGTAAGGTTTCATGTGATTCCCCGACACCCCTAAAGCGAGTTTGAAGCTTAGCATCTGTTCATGGGTGACTGTGGGCTTACCACCCAGGGTGTCGGGAGACGCACAGAACTGATTCTTTGTTCGAATCTCTATTTATCTTCTCAGGCCCAGTTCTCTCCTCCTTCTACAAAAGACTAAACTGAAGTAATGCGGCACGTACTCTCTAATTTTAGTCGCAGCTTCTTCCCAGGCTGGTGGGGTGGAGCAACTATATTGTGACAAATACTTCACCCTTGGCTTCAGTGTAAGGCTGATAATTTCAGTGTCATTTATAATAGATATGGGAGGCTAAAAATGTCTCCCTCTTAGTAACTGTAAAATTGTTATCATAAAATAACATGATTTTATCCGTTTCATTTCATTGCTTTAGAATCAAGAGGAGGAGTTATTTTGATTAGAGAAAAAGATTCTGTGAACTTCTAGTCAGCTGGTAATAAATTTTAAGGGTAATGCTATGGCTTGCAAGAGATAATTAATTTTACAATATTATTCATGTTTCTGATTTACAAGTTTATTATGCTAACTTGATGCTGAAAGATATTTTTGATGAGTGAAAATATAAAAAGCTTCAGCAATTTTTATATACTAAATCTCAATTCCAAATTCTGCAACCTCCATATGTTGGGATTTATATTTCTTATTCATGTGGTTGGGCAGCATTACTTTTTAAGCCCTTCTGCAACATAATTCTGACGTTTAGGTAGCTATAAAACTACTTACAAGATGTGAAGATGGCTTGTTTCAGCCTGACTATGGCACAGAGTCCTTATTACACTTATTGATATGTACTCTATCAAGAAACAGTGAAATATAAAAGCATTTGAGTTGACTGAATGACTATGAACATGTCAACACATGGACATGAGACAATCTGAAAGAATCTAGGAAAAGCACTTCTTGTGTTCACAGACTGACCTATTAAATAGTTGAATTTGCTTCGTTATTTTAATTCAGTCATTCTATAAATACAGCATATACAGTAGTACAAATAGGTGCTTGACATTCCCTAGTAACTGGTAGATGTTACTCTGACAAAGACGTTAGAGTCCACGAAGTAGCACATATAATTAAACCCAAAATTCCAGTATGGTGTAAGGTCAGAGTAAGGAAACATAACAGAGAAAACATGCTTTGCATAGGATGGGAAATTGGTCAAAGCTTTTGTGCAGGAAGATTCACTGACGTTGAGATTTCAAGGATGAGTGAGCTTTAGGTTAAGACACAATCCAGAGAGGATACATACAGAACATGAAGTATTGCCCAAGCTAAAGGAGATGCTGTACGAACGGATCTATTTGCTAGGACAAAGAGAGGCAGACTGGTTTCTGTATCTATTTGCATTAGTAGAGGACAGCTTAACTGGGCCCATTTCTGATATGAAACTCAGTTAAGTGGCCAAGAGGTATTCTATAAAAGTCCTTGAATGCAGCTGTGCCTTTGTGCTACATCACTGGTGCACTCACCCTCTTTTCTGTTGTGAATCCCCTCCCATTTCCAGGAAAAAACTGACACACACAAACAAGTCTCGCAGTCAGCCTCATTACTTTGCCCTCCTCCCATTCACCAGCTCACTGTCTAAGGGCATTCTGCTTGGCCAAATTCACTTCTCTATTGGCAGCTGAAAGAGGCGTCCCTTCATCGCGTTCACTGGCAACCCACATTACACTGATGTTTACTTCATAAACGATTTACTGCCACAGGGAATTTGGGCAGCTGGAATCAAATTTGTGTGGGTTTATTTTCAACTATAAATGTTGACCTATCCTCTAAGGCTAAATAAGTTTAGAGATCTAATGTGCAGCAGGAGGATTGTAGTTAATAATATTGTATGTTGAAAATTTGCTGAGAGTAGATTTTTTTTTCGGTGCCCTTATCACAAAAAAGAAGAGTTCACTTTGGAAGGCAAGGGCTGTGTTAAATTGCTTACCCATAGTGATCACGTGACTATCAAGCACATTGTAGAAAACGTTCAGCCTGTGGAAGACAACATTGTTTCATCAGACATCAAGTTTTACTAGAGTCTATGGAAATTCAAATCGGGAAATCTTTACATATAAATACAAAAATAAGAAATAGTCAAAAGAAAATATTTTTTCTATGGGCTACGATAAGTTTATCACTTGCCCAATAGGTACTTTGTCTATTTTTAGACAAAATGTTAATTTTCCAACTTAAAATTAGTATATCCCTTTTCTTCTTGGAAACTTCAAGCATTAAAGAACAATCCATTAAGCTTGGATTAGGTAAATAAAAACATTATTGACACTTAAATATAAGTAAATGAAATGTATTATATTTCACAGCTAAGAGTAACACTGTTAAAATAGAGCCATCTGTTCAACTGAAAACTTTATTTTGAAATTGTTACTGGGCCCAGAGCTGTGGCTTAGTAGTTTAAGCAACTGCCTGCAGTGCCAGCATCCCATATGGGTGTCGGTTCAAGACCCGGCTGCTCCAGTTCAAATCCAGCTCTCTGCTATGGCCTGGGAAAGCAGAAGATGGCCCAAGTCCTTGGGCCCCTACACCTGTGTGGGAGACCTGGAAGAGGCTCTTGGCTTCGGATCTGCACAGCCCCAGCCATTGTGGCCAACTGTGGAGTGAACCAGCGGATGGAAAACCTCTCTCTCTCTCCCTTTGTCTGTCTGCCTCTGTCTCTCTGTGTAACTCTTAAATAAATAAGTAAATCTTTAAAAAAAAGTGTCATTAAATATAATAATTTTTAAGATTTTTTATTACTATCAGAGGCAGAGTTACAGACAGGGAGGAGAGACAGAGAGTGAAGTCTTCCATCTGCTGTTTCATTCCCCAAATGGCCTCGAAGGCCGGAGATGGGTCCATCCAAAGCCAGGAGCCAGGAACCTCCTCTGGGTCTCCCACATGGGTACGTGGGACCAAGCACTTGGGCCATCTTCTGCTGTTTGCCAGGCCATCAGCAGAGAGCTGGTTTGGAAGAGGAACTGCCAGGACATGAACCAATTCCCATGTGGGATGTTGACACCATAGGCAGACACTTAACCTACTATGCCACAGTGCTGGCCCCTAATGATATTTGAAATTCCATTTCAAAATTGGTCCTCCCTTAAAAATATTCATGAATTATTTTTATTGTTAAGATTTCCCTCTGATGTTTTCCAGAGGATTTTATTGAGAGTTTTCTGGTTTGATTACGATGCCTTTGATTTTTTAAAAATCATTCATTACAAATGTCTCATGTTTTTAAAATAGCTCCTGATTTTAAAGGTTGTGTCTCTATGTCTGTATTGTGGATCACCCAAAATAAATGACTGTTACTTTGATCATTCTCTTCAGTTTTAGATGTTCCTACCTTACGTTACTAAATGGAAAGAATGAGGGACTATTCAACACAACTCGTGAGGCAATATTGTAGAGAATAAGCATAGTTTTGAGTCAGCAAGGAGTTCCTGGATCCCAGGGTAGATTAACCAAAAGTAATAGGTAAATATATGGCTCTGTATAATGTATTCATTATATTAGTCCATAAAACCAGATAGGATCACATGGAATAATCAGTGGAGCTTATACTAGATTATGAATTTGACAAGAAAAGTGATTTTCTTTCTTTGTACACTGAGGTATTCCAACTGCCTAGGAAAATATTTAGCATACAGTACATGTTCATTAAATATTTGTTGAATGAATGGAGGATGGAGATAGAATATGCATGCATTGCTATAAGCACTTCAAAATATGCCATCTGAAGGAATCCTTATATAATCCTTATGGAAGAAGCATGGAGATATATATATATATATATATATATATATATATATTTTAAGGAAAGAGAAAACTGAGGCTGAGGATGGTGAGCTTAATTACCCATGAGTTCACAGCCAGTAATGAACAGATCTGACAATCAAGATATATTTAATGGGCCGGCGCTGTGGCTCACTTGGTTAATCCTCCGCCTGCAGTGCCGGCACCCCAGGTTCTAGTCCCGGTCAGGGCACTGGATTCTGTCCCGGTTGTCCCTCTTCCAGTCCAGCTCTCTGCTGTGGCCTGGGAGGGCAGTGGAGGATGGCCCAAGTGCTTGGGTCCCTGCCCCCTCCCAGCAGGAGGAAGCACCCAGTTCCTGGCTCCGGATCGGCACAGCGCCAGCCATAGCGGTCATTAGGGGAGTGAACCAATGGAAGGAAGACCTTTCTCTCTGTCTCTCTCTGTCTATAACTCTGTCAAATTAAAAAAAAAGATATATTTAATGGGATGCCCAAATAATATACTAGCAACAATATCAGATGGCACATAAAATGTATCATAAAGAGTAATAGTTTGAACATTGCAGTTGTCCATAGGAGTCTCTGCCCCGCCCATGGAGAATCCATGACTGAAGGAACAAGGAACATTAACTATCATGGATGGGAGATACTACACATTAAATCTGGCCAAGGTTCCCTGATGGGATGAACTATCTTAAAATATATCATTGACCTTATCTTTTGGCAGGTACAATGTTTAAAGGAAAATTTACATTGCCATGTTGGAGAAACATTATTATTTGATGGTCACTGTATTAGTTTTCTCTTGCTGCTATAACATACCACTTACAGATATACTGGCTTAAATGAACACAATTGTCTTTGACTTATATAGGTCAGAAGTTCAGTGCAGGTCTCATCATTAAAATCAAAGTATTGGTCAGACTTAATGATTTCTAGAGGCTTTTTGAGAAAATCTGTTTCCTAGATTATTCTGGTGTTGGCAGAAGTCAGTTCCATAAGGATGTCTCTTTTTCTTGCTGGTGGACATCTGAGAGCCTCCTTTAGATCCTAGAAGTCTTTTTCCGATCCCTGTACACTGCAACATCTCAGGACCAGCAATAGTGCCTTGAGTGCTCCTCATGCTGCCATTTCTCTCACGTCTTTTTTTGCCCAAAGTTCCACTTTTAACAATCCAAGTAATTGAACTTGGTCTACTCAGTGTAATTTCTGCATCTCAGTCTTATTGACCTTAAACATATCTGCCAGGTCCCTTTTATCATGAACACAATGTATCACAGGTTTTGAGGATTATGACATGGGCATCCTTAAGAGGCCATTATTCTGTTTACCACAGTGACCATACTGACATGTAATTCTCTTTACATTTTGATAGGTATACAGATTGTTTCTCTTTTAATACATCTTTAAATCAAGAAATAAAATAATTCATTACCATGGAATCTAGATGGATTTTCAAAGATCTCAAACTATAACATCTGGTTTCATAAAATGTAATCCAATATTTAAAACTTAGGTAATAAGGCTACTTCATCAAAAAACATTGTACTTATTAAATATTAAGTCATGATTTTCTTTTCTCAATGTGGTCCTACACTTTTATGTCTAAAACTTGTTTTTCCATTGACTTTCAATCAGAATCAGGATCTGTAGCTGATTTTCTTTTTGTACAGATCTTGAAAGTGGTTTCTTAGCAGTCACTGAGTAATGGCCGGGGGTTGACATGTGGAAAATACAGTTGGATTTGTTCCCATAACCACATATGCCAAACTAGTTCAGTACTGCCCATATATCAGTTTGAGTTTTGTGGAAAACATGGAAAGGGAATTAAAAAGAAAAAGTGAAAACAATACTTTAGAATATTGCAACTGCTTTGAAATTGCTGTTATATAATAAACACATAAAGAAAAATAAATCCTGCTAGACTGCCTACTCAAATACTTTAACAGAGTGATGAAACTGTTCTTTAGCTTTCTGACTGAGACCCAAAGCTGACAGTAATGGAGGACAAGGCTTAAATATTGCAAAAAGGGCTTGCTAATACATCAATGCAGACAAAAGCAGTTGCCAAATCAACCTCATGATCATCATCCATATAAGAGAAAGCTGAAAATTCCTGAAGAATTTTTGTGCAGGAATAATTTCATAGAAGATGCTGTCGTTTTCCTCCATCCCTAAATCCAAATCTTGGGGTCCCCAAGAGACTCACTCATGGAAGTTTTGATTCACTCCTACTGGATCCTCACTGAGTTGCGGAATTTGGTTGCTCCTTCTTTAACACTTCTGGGGCAAAACACTAAAGAGTTCCTGGACAAACCTGACATATTCTCAGGTATTTGGATGAATCAATCAAGATGTCTAAAAAATTGTCAAGGCTAGAGGCAGAGTAATGTTATCTGTGATGGGAACCTTTAGGCAAGCTGACCCCCATAATTTGGTAGAGTAAGACTGTATGTTTCGCTGTTGATCAAGTGAATGCCTGCATCACTGAGGTTATGCTAAGTTGTTCTGTGATTCAACATAGTGAAAATTTATTTCCCCTTTATATAAACTATTTTATGGATCAAGTGACCCGGTAGGTAGCTCTCCTATATCCTGAAACTATGCCACCTAAACACATATCTTCCTAGGTTACTATCTAGGGTGAGACACAATGCCATCCTTGACGTGGGAAATATTTTATTTTGTGATCTTTTGCACCACTGTTCATTCATGTACATAAATAAACAAGGTGTATATTTCTAAGTAGGATAAAATAGCTTGAAAAATATATGAAAGATGATACTTTTCTAGAATCAGTCCTACCACCTAAACATTGAATACAAGATTAGAATTTAACAGATCAATAGATAAATTAAAAACACATCCAGGGGCCAGCGCTGTGGCGCAGTGGGTTAATGCCCTGGCCTGAAGCGCCAGCATCCCATATGGATGCCGGTTCAAGACCCGGCTGCTCCACTTCCTATCCAGCTCTCTGCTATGGCCTGGGAAAGCAGGAGAAGATGGCCCAAGTCCCATGCACCTGCGTGGGAGACCTGGAAGAAGCTCCTGGCTTCTTGCTTCGGACTGGCCCAGTTCCGGACGTTGCGGCCAGCTGGGGAGTGAACCAGTGGATGAATGACTCCTCTCTCTCTCTCTCTCTCTCTCTCTCTCTCTGTGTGTGTGTGTGTGTGTAACTCTGACTTTAAAATAAATAAATAAATCTTTAAAAAAATCCAATTTCCTTAGTGAGAAATGTTATCCTCTTCAGGCTACACACTTTATCCAGCAGGCAGAATCTTTTCAAGATGACTCAATGGGCCACTTTATCAAGTAGTAGAGTGGTCGTTTGGTGTTCAATAGATATTTCATGATTTTCTGAACGCTTCCTATTCTAACTTGAGGTTAGTTTGGAGCCTTGTAGCTTGTTATGACAAATGAACAGTGAGTAGACTTGATTTATACCACTTCTGAGATGAGATGGGTAATCTTCACTACATATATAATTAATGTAGTATGGTTGTCAGCTATTGTATCTTGCTTTTTTCACTTCCCTTAAATCTATTTATTATAAAGTGCAAATAGCTTAAATCTCAGATTTGACCAGTTATGACATTAAGTAAGCTATTTTAGTCTCCAAATTACCAGCTTCTTAATCCATGTAATTGGAGACAGTAATATACCTGTTGTCCTCCTGCTAATCATGGAAAACTGAGAACATTTATTATGACCTTGCCTTATTCTTGGAGAAGGCAAAAGTCAGAGGAATATATGAAACATTATAAGTCAGGAAAAATAAAAACAATGCCAATAGGATACTCTGTTTTTAGGAATTTCTGGCAAACAGACAGGAATAGATCTATAAGCAAAGCACACTGGAAATATAGCGAAATCTTATCAAGAGATTTCTGGATATTATTTAAAATAAAAGTATGTTGCTATGTAATAAAAACACCTAAAAACCTAGTCACTTAAACCAATAGCTATTTTATTATTATTGGTGCTGGTGGGTTTTAAATTGATGTTTATTTTCTTTTTATTTGAAAGGCAGAGAGAGAGAGAGACAGAGACAGACAGACAGACAGACACAGAGATCTTCCATCCATTCTTCAAATGCCTGCAACGGCTGGAGCTGGGCCAGGCTGAAACCAGAATCCCGAAACAACAGTGTGGGTCTCCCACACAGGTGACAGAGGCCCAGATACTTGAGCCACCACCTGGCTACTTCCTAGAATGCACATTAGCAGAGGTATGAAAATCAGAAGCAGAGTGAGGACTTAAACGCAGACCCTCCAATTTGGGATGCAGACATTCCAAGTAACACCTCTCCCAGGTTTGGTTTTGATTTTCATGATTCTGTGATCTGATTGATTCAATTGCATTCCTTTGCTCCATGTGATTGCAGTTTGAGTTGCAATCATTTGGAGGCTCAATTGGGCTTGAATGTCCAAGATGCCTCATTCATATGTCTGACACACTGACCAGGACAGCTGAAGAGCTGAGGTCAGGATGCAAGGATGATTGGGCCTCTCCCCCTTATCTATCTAGTCTCAGGGTCTCTGCTTCTTGTTATTTCTCCAAATGATCTCTACACAACACCTCTCCAATTGTGAAGTCAAATTCCTTACATGGCAGCTCAGTATCCCCAAGAGCACAAGCATATGAAATTTTGAGTCCCGTAACTATACAGCATCCCTTTATTTCATCCCAGTGGATAAAGTGAGTCACAGAGTCAGTCCAATTTCAGTGGGGAAGGGGAAAGAGAGAAGCTTGTGAATACCAGCAGGAATGGTTCAGTGGAGGCTGTCTTTAAGATTACCTACCACCAGCAGTCATTACATTCATTGAGGATTAGTAGAAGACTAATATGAAGAGCTAGGCTACTACCTCCTCCTTCATTCCTGTGCTAAAGGAAACAGAGAAGCTGTAGTTATTAAAGAAAGTATGTACTTTTTGACTCAAGTTAGTAATTGAGGAAATTTAAATTTTGAAAAAAGGAAACTCATTAGATTTCAACAGAAGAAAGGCTATATATGGTAAGCCCATAGCCAATGTCATATTGAATGTGGAAAAATTGGAGGCACTTCCACTAATATCTGGAAGCAGACAAGGATATCCATTCTTACTACTCTTATTCAATATAGTACGGGATTTTTTAGTCAGAGCCATTATACAAAAGAAATAAATAGGGGCTGGTGCTGTGGCACAGTGGGTTAAAGCCCCAGTCTGCTGCACCAGCATCCCATATGGGTGCTGGTTCAAGTCCTGGCTGCTCCTCTTCGAATCCAGCTCTCTGCTATGGCCTGGGAAAGCAGTAGAAGATGGCCTAAGTCCTTGGGCACCTGCACCCATGTGAGAGACCCAGAAGAAGCTCCTGGCTCCTGGCTTTGGATCAGCTCAGCTCTGGCCGTTGTGGTCATTTGGGGAGTGAACCCGCAGATGGAAGACCTCTCTCTCTCTGGCTCTACCTCTCTCTGTAACTCTGTCTTTCAAATAAATAATTCTTAAAAAAAAAGAAATAAATAAAATGTATACAAATCGGGAAGGAGGAAGTTAAAGTATCCCTGTTTGCTGGTCTATATATAGGAAAACAAAAGATTCTACCAAGAGATTACTAGAACGGATAAGAGAATTCAGCAAAGTTGCAGGATACAAAATCAACATGACATGCAAAACCCGGTAGCATTTTTGTACACCTACAATGGGCTTGCTGAGAAAGAGCTTATCACATTCACGATAGCTACAAACAATTAAATAACTTGGGACATATTTAATCAAGGATAGTAAAAACCTCTACAACAAAAATTACAAAACACTAATGAAAGAAACAGAAAAAGATACAAAAAATGGAAAGACCCTCCATGTTCATGTATTAAAACAGTATATTTAAAATGCCCATACTACCCAAAGCAACTTACAAAATCAAATCAGTCCCCATCAAAATTCCAATGACATCCTTCACAGAATTGGGAAAAAAATCCAAAATTCATATGAATACACAAAATACCCTTACTAATCCAAGCAATATTGAACAGTGAAAATCAAGCTGACAGCATCACAATACCAGATTCCAAGACATGTAACAGAACTATTATAACCAAAACAGCATGATATTGCATAAAAAATACACATGGATCAATGGAACAGTATACAAACCCCAGAATTAAATATACATGTCTACAACCAACTTACTTTTGAAAAACATGCTGGAAACATTTCCTGAAGAAAGGACAATGTGTGGATGCCATATTATTTGGAATATTAATATTTATAAAGATTTTCTTCCTTGAATCATAACCTTACATATGAATATACCTTTATTATTTCATTTTGTGACCCTTATCATGGATGCCACATTATTTGATATTAATATCCCTGTTTCTAATGAATATAGTATGTGTGTGTATGTATACAACACTTACATATGAAATGAATATGGAAAAATGCTAAAAATTATTAAATCAATGTTTGCTCATTGAAATCTTTATACTTTTCTGTATTATTTGAAATATTTTGAAATGAAAATAAAAAAGACAAAAAGGAATCAAGCTAACATGAATAAAATTTTTAAAAGACTGAACAGTCCTCATGACCAAAGATAAAATTCATCCATAAAAGGTAAAAATTAACAAGTAAAAATAAAGGCTGATTTTACGTGACATATCACTACAATGTACAAATCAGTAGTGGTCATTATATTAAAAATCAGCGTGTTACCTAAATACACCTGCCTAAAACCAAACAAACCAAGATTTAATAATTTATATTTAACAGATTCAAATGATAACTCACAGACTACAAAGAATATAGCTGTGCATAGCATCTTTTGGTAATGTTGTGTCTACAACAAGCTAAACTGTCTCACAGGCTCAAGGCACCTTCAAGATGGTTTGTACATGTACAGTCAGATTGAGAATAATTAGCACACTACCATTAATTTCTGTTTTAAAAGCCTTCTCAGTGAATGGAATTCATTTGAGCTCGCAGTTCATCTGGTGCACACTTCTATTTCAGCAATCATCGTGTTCCATGTCAAAGGTTGGCAAGTTTTATATGTATGATATCTGATAGTAAATATTTTCAGCTTCGTGAACCATATGGTCTGTGTTGGAACTATTCAAGTCTATTCTTTTTGTGTGATAAAAGCCACAGAAAATACATTTGGAAATGACTATGGCTATGTTTCAATAAGCTTTATTTACAGAAACAATGGCAAACCACATGTGGATAATGGAGCATAGTTTTCCACCCACTGATCTACATTCATCTTTAGCATGTCTGCCTCTTTCATTAACTGATAGCAGGCAGCATTTGAGCTGTATATTTTTTGTTATCAAAAACATGCTGTAGTATCTACAACATGATAGGTATAAAATAAATGTTGAACAGAATACTGATTCCTCATGAGAATTAATTATCCTAAATGTCTTATTACTACAACTCATTTTATTAATGTTCAGAATGTTCCTGAAGTACTCTATTCAAATTTGAAAGTCCAGTAAAGAAAACAACTAATTCTTGCTGAGTTTTTTATAAGTATTTTGCAGTGACATTGTCTTTCCTTTGACATATTTTATATGGCTATATGGCCATTAGTGTCCTGGAACTGACATACATAAGATGACTGTGTGCAATTCTCCCCTATTCTGTGTTCAGTTAAATGACATTGATAGCCTTAAATCAGCTATCATAGAAGAATTTACACCATAGAACTTGCGAATGTGAATTTTTAAAAAATTTACCACCACACCACTACACTGCTTATCATACCAGTGCTGGCCAGTGAGACGCAAATCAATCTATGAAAATACTTTCTTACCCTTAAGAGAGAGATTTTAGAACACATTTCTTTTTCCTGAATCTAGATACACATTTCCGTTTTCATAGTTACCAACAGAAATCCTATGTTTTGAAAAAATATAGTAAAATATAATGAAGATAAAGTTGGTACAGAGAGAATCCCAGAGAAATGGAGCTGTAGCCCTTTTTCAGCTCAGCTTAAAGCTCTTTTCAATTCTGAAATTCCATATATATGAATTATTTATTGTTGAGTCAACTTATGACACATTTAATCACTTGCTACACAATATATGCCCTAATAATTGAATCGTTTTCCCTTATTCCTACCCTAATGTTTTCTTCTATTATCCTGTAACTCGTTAGTTTCTTCCATCTGTCCTGATTTGGCATAATAGTAAGTTGTCACATAATCCTTGTTTGTTGGTATTATCTCGTCTATGATTCCTAGAAACAATTATAACATTTAAGTCTACTATTTCCAGTACAGAGTAAATTAGTCACTTCTATGTTTAAAAAAGTATTGGATATATTTTCATTAAGATGTGGAACCAGACAAGGATGTCCACTCTTACCATTGCTATTCAATATAGCCCTGGAAGTTTCAGCCAGAGCCAATAGGCAAGAAAAAGAAGCCAAAGTGATACAAATCAGGAAGAAGGAAGTCAAACTGTCTCTATTAACGGATGATATGATTCTATATACAGGAGATCTAAGACTCCACTAAGAGACTATTGGAACTCATAAAAGAATTTGGTAAAGTGGCAGGATATAAAATCAACACACAAAAATCAATAGCCTTTGTATACACAGACAATGCCAAGGGATGCTGGCACTTCAGGCCAGGGCGTTAACCTAGTCTGCCACAGCACCAGCCCCAGAACAGACATTTTTCAAGAGAGGAAATTCAAATGGCAATAGATAGATGAAAAAATGCTCAGGATCACTAGCCATTTGGGAAATGCAAATCAAAACTACAATGAGGTTTCACCTTACCCCAGTTAGGATGGCTCTCATACAGAAATCAACAAACAACAAATGCTGGCAAGGATGTGGGGAAAAGGTACTCTAATCCACTGTTGGTGGGAATATAAACTGGTGCAGCCACTGTGGAAGACAGAATGGAGATAAATCAGAAAGCTGAATACAGACCTACCATATGACCCAGACATCCCACTGCTGGGAATTTACCTAAATGAAAAGATATCATCTTGTAAAAGATTGATCTATGCCAGCACTGCGGCTCACTAGGCTAATCCTCTGCCTGCGGCACCAGCACACCGGGTTCTAGTCCCGGTCGGGGCACCGGTCCTGTCCCAGTTGCTCCTCTTCCAGTCTAGCTCTCTGCTGTGGCCCGGGAGTGCAGTGAAGGATGGCCCAGGTCCTTGGCCCCTGCACCTGCATGGGAGACCAGGAGGAAGCACCTGGCTCCTGGCTTTGGATTGGCACAGCGCACCTGCCGTAGCAGCCCCTTGGGGGGTGAATCAACGGAAAAAGGAAGACCTTCTCTCTGTCTCTCTCACTGTCTAACTCTGCCTGTCAAAAAAAAAAAAAAAGATTGATCTATACCCCCATGTTTATTGCAGTTCAATTCTCAATAGCTAAGATATGGAATCAACCCATATATTTATTAACTGAAGACTGGATAAAAAACATATGGTATATATACACTATGGAATACTACACAGCAGTAAAAAATGAAATACTGTTATTTGCAACAAAATGGATGCAACTGGAAACCATTATACTTAGTGAAATAAGCCTGTCCCCAAAAGACAAATATCATATGTTCTCCCTGATCTGTGGTAACAGAGTACTTAAAAGTAATCTATAGGAGTTTAAAATGCAATGATTTTTAACATCCTTTGTCTTGACTGTTGAGGAACAGTGTTGCTTTCTTCATACTATTTGTTGAACTCTTAGTATAAGTTAATACTATGAGTATAAAGTTAACTGAAAATAGATCTTTGTCAAAAATAAGCATGGGAATAGGAGAGGAAGGAGGAAAAAGGGTGGGGACATAGGCAGGAGGGATGGTAGGGTGGAAAGTATCTCTATGTTCCTGAATCTGTATATATGAAATTTTTATACCTTAAATAGAATTTTAAAAAATAAAAAATAAGTCCTTAAAAACACATTATCAACTATTTAAACAATGATGTTTAATGCTACCCAAACAGTGACTGTGAGACACACCATTCAACCTTGCCCATTTGCCTTTTTTCAGCTAGCATTAATTTATCTAGATTGTGCTCAACTTAGCTTGTCTACAAGTGGCAGATCAAGTTTGGATGTGCTGTACATGTTTTACATTCTCCAATGAACAGGGAACAAGTTTTAGAGATGGAAGAAGTGCCAAAGGAGTGGGTATAAAAATACCTGAGTCCTCTTAAGGCCTAGGCTTAGTGTGGGTATTCTGTCAGACCCATCCACATATCATTTCTTAAGACAAGTCACCTGGTTATGCCAACATCATTGAGTGGTTAACTGTACTCTACCTTTAGGGAACAGGGAAGGCAAGTTACATGGTAAAGCAGGCAAATACAGGGAAGGAGGGAGTTCCAATAATGCATTACTTCTTGGATCTTATAATCCAACTGTTAAAATTGCTTAACATGAGCTCCAATTATCATTTTAGTGATCACAGTATCTCTTCAATACAGCAAGGCAAATTGGCCAGGCAAGTAAACAGCTTTCAAACTATTTACACAACCAAATTCTTAAAAGATTGCCCTAAATATGACATCCCCACAATCAAAAACCTTCAGCAATGCACCATTACATACAATATGATTCCAAATACCTTACCTTTAAGGAATCTATAATTTAGCTACAAACTATAGCTTTATCTATGTTTCTACAAAGCCTTCTTGTCTAAGCAAATTCATGCAACTTTATGCCCTTCCTTAAACATTTTCTTTCTTTGATTTTGCTTGTTATTTTCTCCCCCTGAAGATCCTTCCTTCTTCTCTGTACCTTTTCATTTCTAGACAAAGGTCCCCTATATTCTGGCCCAGAGTAATCTATCAGTTATTCAAATTTCTTGAATTTATAAGCTATTGTATTAATTTGGCATTTATAACCATAAAAGGATTAGCATGTGCAATACTGGCTATCTGTAAGTAAAGAGGAGCTGAACTAGCAAGGAGGAAGCAAGCAGGAATGAAGTCAAGTCCAAGGACAGAAGTTAGAAACAACTCCAGGTTATGGGACAGGCTGAAATGAAAACAAATAGGGAGAAAGGGAGACAGATAGCATAAGGCATCAAAATATTACTTCCAGATCCCCATTTTGCTGGTGCAAATAAATGTGCTGTATGACAAAGTAGGGCTCCTGCTGGTTCTGGGGACAGAGCAAGTCCATAGGGCACTGTGGACCCAAAGATCATTTGTGGTGGGGTTAAGATCTCATAAAGCCCAACAATTACCATAAAGTGCAAAGACCGTTAGAGCTTTTATAGTTGTATTTATAGTCAAAACTATAGAAATCTTTATGTACAAATTGACTTCAAGTTCCTAGAAGGCAAGCATTAAGCTTTATATTTATATCACCAAAATTGATAGGGTTTTGAGTAGGTGGTCTCTAAGTGAGCATGATTTTTTTTTTTTATAAATTTGTGCTTTTTAAATAGCAAAGGTTATTTTTATCCAACTCTGTTCTTGGTTAAGTCTGGCATTAATAAAGACAAATAATATGCTTATCATACATGCCAGAAGTAAGTATATGATCAAAATAACGAGGTCAAAAAGTAGCTTCTACTATGCATAGAAACAATACAAAATGAGCCCCTGAAAAGTCTGTTGTTCAACTCCCTACAAAGACTGAGTTAGTTCCCAAAACCATCCCATTGCTTTAGGTATCATTTGGGATTGCTGATATCACTATCAAATATTGTTCAGCGCAATTTAAGCCTTTCCTCCATCGAAGCATTATGGAAGACGAGCGTTGTAATTAAAACTGATGGAGTAGGCCAGCACTGTGGCTCACTGGGCTAATCCTCTGCCTGCGGCACCAGCACACTGGGTTCTAGTCCCGGTCGGGGCACCGGATTCTGTCCCAGTTGCCCCTCTTCCAGGCCAGCTCTCTGCTGTGGCCAGGGAGTGCAGTGGAGGATGGCCCAAGTGCTTGGGCCCTGCACCCTCATGGGAGACCAGGAGGAAGCACCTGGCTCCTGGCTTTGGATCAGCGCAGTGTGCCAGCCGCAGCACACCGCCATAGCGGCCATTTTGGGGGTGAACCAACAGGAAAAGGAAGGCCTTTCTCTCTGTCTCTAACTCTGCCTGTCAAAAAAAAAAAAAAAAACTGATGGAGTAAATAATAAAGAACCATCGCCAAAAGTAGAAGAAGCACTGAATATCATGTCTACTCATTGAGAAAATAAGGAGGATATGAAACTGACAGAATATTTTGATGGCATCCATACATTTGGCAACATGCATTTTCAAAGTTTGATTTTAGATTGGAATTGGAGAAGAATAAACCATGCCTTGATAAACAATGACTGGGTTAGCTGATCTGTTTGTTAGAGAACTGAGTCCTGCAGAAACTAGGCAAAGCAAAAATTGAGGGACTTGACACCCAGTCTGACTATGTTACACCAATGAAGTTTAGTATAAAAATTAACAAAAACATTATCTCATAGAGAAATAAACATTACATGGGCCCGTGCTGTGGCATAACATGTAAAAGCCACCACCTGTGGTGCTGACATTCCCTTATGGGCGCCGGTTCTAGTCCTGGCTGCTCCACTTCCCATCCAGGTCTCTGCTAATGGCCTGCAAAAGCAGCAGAATTTTGGGAGTGAACCAGCAGATGGAAGACCCCCCTCTCTCTGCCTATGCCTCTCTGTAACTCTGCCCTTCAAATAAATTAATAAAATTTTTAAAAAACAGAAATAAACATTACAGCATGGTTCTGAATAGAGATGTAAATATGGGAATGAAATGGCTCTCTGTTATTTTTTCTCTTGAACAAAATTGCCATGGTGTTTGAGAAAATCTTGGCAGGTTCTGGGCAGGCAAGTGATAACAGCAGCAGTAACCATCACAAATGATCAGATGTAATTGCTTCCTGGCAGCCAAAGGCAAGCCAGAAGAGCCAGGGCAACAGACCACAATTACACCTGAATAATGGAGTAGAGTAGATCAGGAACAGCATCCACTGGTTTGAGATTAAAACATATTAAAAGTGTCTCATAAAGGAAGAAATGATGAGAAGAGTAAGGCCACAGTTTGGCGCTTTGGGTATTTATTATTTCTTTTTACTTTTAAATAATCACCAGTGTTAAATTATATTCTTATATTATTAGCATCAGTTATAGTAATACTACAACGATTTATGAATTTGTTTTGTGACATGAAGTATGTGTTATAAAGTGTAATTCCTTGTATTTGGTTAGCAACACGTCTATTTTGAAAATGAAAGCATAAAACAAAGTGTAATAGATAAAAGATTGGCATTTCCTAATGTAGGAATAAACATATGAACTTTACTTAATTTCACAATTATACTCCTCAGATAGTTAATCACATGAAGTATTTGTTACCAATTTTCAATGGGTTTCTTAAAAAAAATTCATAGGCTCCATATCATTAGGTGATATGACCCTTGTCTGATAGAGTTTAATTATATGCAGTTAATATCCTTTCCAAAATATAAGTTTGTCCCTCTTCAGAAAAACATACAATTGTATAAAATATGACAAATACAATAATTATTCATCTATTTGATTAATTCCTAAAATTGTCAAATATCGTATTTGTTAAGCTCAGGAAGTATCTACTAATCTTGTCAAACCTGGTTCCAATGCTGCCATCAGCATAGTTCTTTGCTACTGTATAAATTTTTCAAGTTCTTTAGATGTTTAAATCTTTTGTCTTGCTTCCTTTTAAATATTTTGGGTTTGAGTTTGCCTATAAACCTGTCCAAAGTAATGATTGAAATTGATTCTTATTTAAGGAGTCCAAAACAGTTGTGTTAATTTGTTTACAGAAGTAGCATTCTCGGGGCCAGCGCTGTGGCGTAGCAGGTAAGGCTGCAGCCTGCAGTGCCAGCATCCCATATGAGTGCTGGTTCGAATCCCAGCTGCTCCACTTCTGATCCAGCTCTCTGCTGTAGCCTGGGAAAGCAGTAGAAGATGGCTCAAGTCCTTGGGTCCCTGCACCTGTGTGGGAGCCCCAGAAGAAGCTCCCGGCTTCGGATCAGCACAGCTCGGCCATTGCAGCCATTTGGGGAGTGAACCAGCAAATGAAAGCCCTCTCTCTCTCTGCCTCTCTGTAACTTCGCCTTTCAAATAAATAAATCTTTATTTTTTTTTAAGTAGCATTTTCAGAAGACTAAGGTCATTATCAAGAATTTTTTATGCCAACATTTTGGATTGAATGAAATACCAATTGTGTTAAGAATCTATTTAATTAAAATGAAAAAAAAAGAGTTCTGTTATCATTATCAACCCTGACTGGCACTTCAAAGGATCAGGGCCAATGAATATATAAAAATTTCCTATAATAAATATCTAAAGATGAATTTATAATCACTGTTATTTCTTTGCTAAAAGATGCACATACACAAGTAATGTGTATGTGTAAAAATAGACTTAACTCCTCTCAGTCATCTATAGAGATAATATTTGGGAAAATTATACAGCTGTCAAATACATCATAGTTCTAAATATCTCATTTGAATCATTATTTTAAACTTCCCCTACTAAATTTATTAAGTAGAAGCATTCCAAAGTTCTCTTCTTGTTGTCTTTAAGGTAAATGGAAAAAGGAATAACAGGATGACAATTAATACACAAATAACATGAATATCTTTGAGATACTTAAGAATTGCTTATCATGGCCATTTATTTGGTTAGAGTTAGTTTAACAGTATCCTCTGATCCAAGTCCTGAAACACTTCACCTTATGCATTGAGTAGGCATGTGGCTGTATCTGACCACCCCTTACTTATAGGAGAGTCTGAATTATTTCCATTTCTCTTCTGTAGCAAGAGGCAGACTTCAACTCAGGAGAATGGCTATGCCTCAAACACCAGATGGGGATTCAGATACTGGGGTGGCAGAAAAAAGATAAATGTCCATTCTAATAGCCAAATATAGTTATTCATTTGTGTATCTTTATTTAAGGGTTTTAATAACACTTGACAAAAATTGTATATGCTAAAAGTACACATTGTGGGAGCCAGTGTTGTGTTAGCTGTGACCTGCAATACTGGCATCCCATATGGGCAGCAGTTCAAGGTTTGGCTGTTCCACTTCCAATCTAGCTTCCTACTAATGGGCCTGGGAAAGAATTTGGGGTGGCCCAAGTTCTTGGACCTGTGTACCTGTGTGGAAGACCTGGATGAAATTACTGGCTCCTGGCTTTGGCCCAGCCCTGGCCTTTGTGGCCATTTGGGGATTGAATTAGCTGATGAATGGTCTTTCTCTCTCTCTCTCCAAGCTCCTTTTCTCTGTAACTCTTTCAAATAAATATTTTTGACAGGTGGGTATTGTGATGATTTATGTATATACTGTGTAATAATTACCACAGTAAAATCAATTATACATCCATCACCACTCATAGTTGCCATTTTGCATGTGTGAGAGAAAAATAAGGATGCTTAAAATCTGCTATCTTGACAAATTTCAAGCAAACAATACAGTGTTATTAATGATAACCACCATTCAGTATGCTAAATCTTTAAAATGCATTTGTCAAAAGTAACCGAAAGTTCATATTCTTCATCAAAATTTTCCCATTACTCAAAACTGCCAGCCCCTGGTAACCATTGTTCTAGTCTCCACTTCCGTTCAGTTTGAGTTTTTCACATTGCACATGTCAGTAAGGTAGTAAAGTATGTATCTTTCTGTGTCTTGTTTATTTCACTTAACATAATATCCTCCAACTTCATTCATGATGTTGTGAAAGGAAGATATCCTCCTTTTCATGGCTGAATAATATTCTGTGTGTGTTTGTGTGTATGTGAAAACCACATTTTCTCTATTCATTAATCTATCGATGGACACATGGATTGATTTAATATCTTGGCTGTTGTGAATAGTGCTGCAATACACATGGGAGTGCAGGTATGTCTTCAAGATCTTAATTTCTTTTTTAAAGATTTGTTTTTATTTATTTGAAAGTCAGAGTTACACAGAGAGAGGAGAGGCAGAAAGAGGTCTTCCATCCGATGGTACACTCCTCAATTGGTCGCAATGGCCGGAGCTGCGCTGATCTGAAACCAGGAGCTAGGAACTTCCCCTGGGTCACCCACACGGGTGTGGGGGCCCAAGGATTTGGGCCATCCTCTGCTGCTATCCCAGGCCATAGCAGAGAGCTGGATAGGAAGTGGAGCAGCCAGGACTCGAACCAGCACCCATGTGGGATGCCGGCACTTTAGGCCAGGACGTTAACCCGCTGCACCACAACACCGGCCCCTAAGATCTTAATTTCATTTTCTGCAGATATATACCCAAAAAGAGGATTGTTGAATCATATGGTCATTCTAGGCTTAGTTATTTGAGGAAAATTCATGCTGTTTTCAAAATCCTTGTGCCAATTTAAAATTCACCAACAGTATACAAGGGTTCCCCTTCCTCCACACATTCTCTACAGGCTGTTGTCGCTCATTTTTTTTAATAATAGCCACCTAACAAGTATGAATTCATAGCTCACTGAGGTTTTTATTTCCATTTTACTGATAATTATTTATGTACCCTTATGTACATCTGTTGACCATTTGTATTTCTTCTTTTTAAGGAATGCTTGGCCAGCACCATGGCTCACTAGGCTAATCCTCCGCCTTGTAGCGCCGGCACACCGGGTTCTAGTCCCGGTCGGGGCGCCGGATTCTGTCCCGGTTGCCCCTTTTCCAGGCCAGCTCTCTGCTGTGGCCAGGGAGTGCAGTGGAGGATGGCCCAAGTCCTTGGGCCCTGCACCCCATGGGAGACCAGGAGAAGCACCTGGCTCCTGCCTTGGGATCAAAAAAAAAAAAAAAAGGAATGCTTATGCAGTTCCTTTTCCCAAATTTGCACCAAAATTAAATTATCTTTTTTTAACTTTTATTTAATGAATATAAATTTCCAAAGTACAGAATATGGATTACAATGGCTTCCCCCCCATAACGTCCCTCCAACCCGCAACCCTCCCCTTTCCCACTCCCTCTCCCCTTCCATTCACATCAAGATTCATTTTCGATTCTCTTTATATACAGAAGATCAGGTTAGCATACATTAAGTAAAGATTTCAACAGTTTGCTCCCACACAGAAACATAAAGTGAAAAATACTGTTTGAGTACTAGTTATAGCATTAATCTCAATGTACAGCACACTAAGGACAAAGATCCTACATGAGGAGTAAGTGCACAGTGACTCCTGTTGTTGTTGACTTAACAAATTGACACTCTTGTTTATGGCCTCAGTAATCACCCTAGGCTCTTGTCATGAGCTGCCAAGGCTATGGAAGCCCCCTGAGTTCACTGACTCTGATCATATTTAGACAAGGCCATGGTCAAAGTGGAAGTTCTCTCCTCCCTTCAGAGAAAGGTACCTCCTTCTTTGATGACCCGTTCTTTCCACTGGGATCTCACTTGCAGAGATCTTTCATTTAGGTCCCCCCCCCCCCCCGAGAGTGTCTGGGCTTTCCATGCCTGAAATACTCTCATGGGCATTTCAGCCGGATCCACATGCCTTAAGGGCTGATTATGAGGCCAGGGTGCTGTTAGGACATTTGCCATTCTATGGGTCTGCTGTGTATCTCACTTCCCATGTTGGACCGTTCTCTCCCTTTTTGATTCTATCAGCTAGTATTTGCAGACACTATTCTTGTTTATGTGCTCCCTTTGGCTCTTAGTCCTATCATTATGATCAATTGTGAACAGAATTTGATCACTGGGACTAGTGAGATGGCATTGGTACATGCCACCTCGATGGGATTGAATTGGAATCCCCTTGTATGTTTCTAACTCTACCGTTTGAGGTAAGTCAGCTTGAGCATGTCCCGAATTGCACATCTCTTCCCTCTCTTATTCCCACTCTTATATTTAACAGCAATCACTTTTCAGTTCCAAGTTAGCGTAAATTACAATAAAATGTAAAACATGGTGTATTCTTTTTAATTCCCCCTGTATAGATCTTAAAATCTAGTGGCAGTACATTGGAAATTCTGTTTTTTTTTTTTTTAAGATTTATTTATTTGAAAGAGTCACACAGAGATACAGAGGCAGACAGAAAAAGGGAGAGAGAGAGGTCGTCCATCTGCTGGTTCACTCCCCAGTTGGCCACAATGGCTGGGGCTGTGCGAATCTGAACCCAGGAGCTTCCTCCAGGTCTCCCACACGGGTGCAGGGGCCCAAGGACTTGAGCCATCTTCTACTGCTTTCCCAGGCCATAGCAGAGAGCGGGATCTGAAGTGGAACAGTCGGGTCTTGAACCGGCACCCATATGGGATGCCGGCACTTCAGGCCAGGGCGTTAACCCGCTGCATCACAGCTCCGGCCCTGGAACTTCTGTTTTATGAAAATGTATTTTGATTCTTCTCCAGGCTTCTTATGCCCCATACATATTGTTTTCAGATTGAAGAAATAGCTTTCAATTTAATGTAGAAAATTTTATTTCACTCCCATGCAAAGTTTACTTTATTTTGAGTTCATTGTATCTCTTCACTGGGAAATGGCTGAAGGATTCCACCTTGTGTTTGAGGGCACTGACAATTCGGCATGAACGTCATGATTTTCCATAACAGAGGAAGAGACTCCTATGAATAACTTCTCTTTTTCTCACTGAAAACCAGGTATATGGTGCCTTCATATGCAAGGTGTCCTGGGAAATGTAGTCCTCTTGTGTGGATGTCTCATTTGCTGTATTTTCTCAGAACAGCGCTTCATAATAGATAGCACTTGACAATTCCTGGTGGTCTAGTGCTTAAGATTGGGCTCTCTCAAAACAGATAGCACCTAGAAGCTGCTCAACTCAGTTATTTGCTTGTCTGCCTGCAGCTTTTGAAGTCCTTTACATGATTTATTATCCTGCATCAGAATTGCTTGCATGAGTTTTTGTTGCTAATTTTTAAGTGTTTCATCAGATATTGTAGAAAGAAGGTTCTGTATTCTAGCTTCTATGTATCAGTACCTGGAATGGATGATTTACTTTCAGAAGAGATTCAAAAAATTCCATGATTGTACTGCATCACTTTTCCATCATATATTACAAACTGAGCCTGTAGAACTTCAGGAAAGGGGCCGGTGTTGTGGCTTAGTGGGTTAAGCTGCCACCTGCAACATCGACATCCATATAGGTGCCAGTTCAAGTCTCAGCTGCTCTACTATGATCCAGATCCCTGCTGATGGCCTGGGAAAGCAGTGGAAGATGGTGTAAACCCTTGCCCCCGTGCCCATGTGAGAGACATGGAAGAAGCTCCTGGCTTCAGCCTGGACCAGCCCCGGCAACTGAGGCCATTTGGGGAGTGAACCAGAAGATGGAAGATTTCTTTCATTATCTCCCTCCCTTTCTCTCTCTCTCTCTCTCTCTCTCTCTCCTTAACTCTGCCTTTCAAATCAAATAAAAATATAACTTTGAAAAATAAAATAAAAGTAAAAAAAGAACTTCAGAAAATGTTATTACATAATCAAAAATTTCTATTGTTTGATATTTGTTGTTACTAGGGCATTGAATGTGAATAAATGCAAGAACACAGTTATGTTATATAACCATTCATAATTATAACTGGGTACATACATGGGAGCAGTTCAAGTAAGTCATGGGAAATGGACATGTGTGTCCATGCACAGATTTTTTCATAATACACATTTTCCATGATTTTTGAAGACCCTTCACATGTATATGTAAACATACATGCATGCATACCTTATGTATCTTTACATATATAACTATTTTAATATACCTTAATGACTTTTTTACTAGAAATTTTACTCAAAAATTTATATTGGAATCATCTATATGTTCAAATGTATGTATTATATGTGGTATATTAATATACTTATATATAAATATGCATCTTAGGAATGAGAATGTGAAGGGTAGACTGGAAAGAAGGCATTGTTTTAAGTACAAATTTTTCTCTTACATATTACATTAGAACAAGTGACCCAAAGTATGTTATATTCATCCTGAGCTTTTGTATAGTTCGTGGCACAACTCAAAGTTACTCATACTTCAGCCAGAAACAGATACTTTATGAGATCAACTTTATTACTTTAGACTTTTAGTGATACAGAGAAAAATGAGCTCTAGTTAGTGGAATTTCTTAATCTCTACAAATAGCAGCTTCCTCTAGTAATAAGAACAAGACTCACACATTTCGCATTTATCTTCTACCAGAATTTGATGAGCTTTTTGTATAAGAGTCATCATATTTCTCCAACGTCTTATTTAATTATTCTTTATTAACAGAACTGAGGCAATGTTTTTGCACATTTTCCATCTTCTTACAGAAAGAGTTGGTCAATCAGATGACACCAAAGTTGTGAGGCCTCTGGAATAGTGCTTTATGAATCTGAGCATTCTTCTCACTTCTGACTACACAGTGCTCTGGCAGTCATTTGTGAATTATGAGACAAAGATCAAGGGCATATCACAACCCTGACACTGCCACTCCTGAGCAGCTGGGCCCATCATCAAACTCCTACCTCCATATTTGTTATTGCATAAGGAAGTCAACCCTTACATAGTTAAGACTGTCTAGTCAGATCTTTTAAGAGACTCAAACACAATTCCTATCTGATTCAGTAAATTCATCCATCAAGAAGTTATAGAAGTTAACCAAGCACTCCTGGATTACAAATATCAGAGCTGGACTGTGAACTCAAGTCTTGCATGCTACCTCATTCCCACTTCATTACACTGTATGTTAGCGTCCATGTCCTCACAATTGTGTTTTCTTTCAGTGTGCTCTACAGTGTTTTGTTTAAGTCACATAAAATATCATACATAGAAAGTTGAGACTGAATTAGACAAGGTGCTAAGCAATGATTAAAATCTTTCTAATTTTCAACCCTATTCCTTACTTTTGCATTTTTCTTGAACATCAGGCACTTTGAGCAGATCCTTAAGTTACTGCTTATATTAAAATGCTAACATTTGCATTTGTAAGGACATTTTTTACTAATGTGTATAATCTCTGCAAGGATATCACAAAGTGATTTTAATGAAATACAGGGAGAAAGGAGGAAAGGAGAGAGGGAGAAAAATGATGGGAAGAAAGAAAGGAGGCAGCTAGGCAAAGGAAAATGAATCCAGTCTGCTTTAAGCATGTCATTTTTCCATTCCTTTTTACTTATTCTTAAGGCATGGGATTCCTTCCTTCTATTAAAAATACAGTAATTCTTTATCTCCACTCTGAACATTAAGAGAATAATTTTAACATGAAAGTGTACCAAGAAAGCTTTATTTTTTCTTATTTTGTTTCATTTTTCTACTGATGGTCAGAGGGCATCATGAGTTGATGTGTGGACTGCTAACCAAAGTGAAGCATTAGGCAGAGATCATCAGAGAGAAAGAGTAAATTAGGCCTTTTCTCTTCCAGTACTGCTCCAACTGGACAACCTCTTGAATTCAAATGGAAGATCGTCCTCTTTTAATAAGAGTGCTCTGACCTACATAAACCGCCTACCCTAGAAACCACATTTTTCTCTTTTAAATTCCACAGAAATTAGCTTGCAGACCTGGAAGTCCTATGTTCAAATATAAATTGCAAAGCTAATTGCTTTGCCTTTTGTATTATTCGCAAACACTAAATAACTGAATTGAAAAGTGAAAACCCTTTGCCGGCGCCGCAGCTCACTAGGCTAATCCTCTGCCTTGCGGCGCCGGCACACCGGGTTCTAGTCCCAGTCGGGGCGCCGGATTCTGTCCCAGTTGCCCCTCTTCCAGGCCAGCTCTCTGCTGTGGCCAGGGAGTGCAGTGGAGGATGGCCCAAGTCCTTGGGCCCTGCATCCCATGGGAGACCAGGAGAAGCACCTGGCTCCTGCCTTCGGATCAGCACGGTGCGCCGGCCGCAGCGCGCCAGCCGTGGCGGCCATTGGAGGGTGAACCAACGGCAAAGGAAGACCTTTCTCTCTGTCTCTCTCTCTCACTGTCCACTCTGCCTGTCAAAAAAAAAAAAAAAGTGCAAATCCTTCTCTTGTTCTGTTTCTGTGAAAACACTACAATGTTGGGGCAAGCATCTGGCATAGCGGCTAAGATGCTGCTTGCAGTGCCGACATTCATTCCATGTCGGAGTTCCTAGGTTTAGTACAAACCTCCTATTCAAGCTTCCTCCCAGTGCAGATCTTGGAAGGCAGCAGGTGATGTCCCAAGTGGCTGAGTCCCTGCTGCCCATGTCGGAGATCCAGATTGAATTCCCAGGTACCAGCTTTAGTATAGCCCATTTGGAGAGTGAACCAATGGATGGGAGATCTCTGTTTCTCCATTTCTCTTTCTCTGTCTCTGTCTTCCTGCTTCTAAAATGAAATAATTAAATAAAATTTTTAAAAACAGAACATTATGCTCTCTTGATTTATGTTTAACATTGTTGAGCATAAATTATTTTAAAACTATGCCTTCAATTATCTCCTCATATTGTTATCACCCTATCATGCACATTTTTAAAATTTGTCTCTAGTTGATCATTGCTACTCTATTACTTTTTTAAAAAGGCATAATAAAGTCAGTGATCTCATTATTTATTTTTCATAAAAGTTTTATTTGAGGAGCCTGCACTGTGGTGTAGCGGGTAAAGCCACCACATGCAGTGCCAGCATCCCGTATGGGCGCCAGTTCGAGTCCTGGCTGCTCCACTTCCTATCCAGCTCTCTGCTATGGCCTGGGATAGCAGCAGAGGATGGCCCAAATCCTTGGGCCCCTGTACCCATGTGGGTGACCCAGGGGAAGTTCCTAGCTCCTGGTTTCAGATCAGCGCAGCTCTAGCCATGTTGGCCATCTGGGGAGTGAACCATCGGATGGAAGACCTCTCTCATCTCTCTCTCTCTCTCTCTCTTTCTCTCTATCTCTTCTTCTCTCTTTGTGTAACTCTGACTTTCAAATAAATAAATAAATCTTTAAAAAAACTTATTTCAAAGGAAGAGTTACAGAGGAAGAGGGAGAGGGCACGGAGGGAGAGGGAGAGGGAGGAGGACAAGAGGGAGGAGAAAGAGAGGAAGGGAAAGAGGGAGAGGGAGAGGGAGAGGGAGAGGGAGAGGGAGAGGGAGAGGGACGGGAAGAGAGGGAGATGGCAAAGTTTTCTATGTGCTGGTTCACTCCCCGAATGGCTGCAATAGCCAGGGGTGGGCCAGGTCAAAGCCAGGAGCCAAGAACTCCATCCTGGTCTTGCACATGGGTAGCAGGGGTCAAGGACTTGGGCCATCTTCTGCTCCTTTCCCTGCATTATCAGGGATCTGCATGAGTATCAGAGTAGCAGAGCCTGAAATCAGTGTTCGAGTATGGAATGCCAGTGTCGCAGGCAGTTGCTTGGCCTGCTGCAGCACAACACTGGTCTTTACTCTATTATTTTTAACATAGCATTATTAGATTCACCAAGATGATGAATTCCCTATTACACATTTTGTGTTGACATCAAATTTGCATTTGACAGCAGTCTCCTCTGTTGCTCTTCAAAGTTTGTAACATACAGTATCATTGTCTAAAGATATTCAGTATGCTTCCACTCCCTACAAGATAATGTGTAAAATTCTTGGCATAACATTCAAGATTCCATATCATCTATCTTTCGTAAATGGTCACAATCCATAGTCATTCATTCTGATTTCCTCAAAGTTTTCTGAATAAATCATAATTTATATAATTCTCTCTCCATATTGAATAAGATAGGATATAAATAGAATGTATTGTGTAAAATTCTTAGTGCCTAACACAGTTCTAAGTATGAACAAAATATTTTTGAGCTTGCAGAATCAAGTCATGATAATCTCATTTGCATTAAATATTTATTCATTTATCTCATTGACAAATATGCATTGTAGATATTTATTGTGTATAGCATGTTTTAATATATGCATACATTGCAGAATGGCTAAATCAAGCATTTTAACATATGCATTACTTCACATATTTATCATTTATTTGTGATGAGAGCACAAAATCTCCTATCTTGGCAAAATTTTAAAAACATTTTTTACTTGAGAGGCAGACACACATGCATGTGCACACACACACAGAGCTGGTTCACCCTCCTAATGCCTACAGCATCCAGGGCTGGGCCAGGGGCTAAAGCTAGGAGCAGCCAACTCAATCCAGGGATTCCATGGGAGTGGCAGGGACATGAGTACTTGAGCCATCACTGCAGTTTTCCAGAGTCTGATTTAGCAGGAAGCTGGAGTCAGGAACTGGAGCTCAGAATTGAACCCAGGCATTATTGTTGTTTAACTTAGGTGTCTTAACTACTAGGCTAATGTTTAAATGAGCTAAGCAGATGTTTAAATGTACAATATATTGTTAAAAACTGTAGTCACTATGATGTAAAATAGATCTATTTAACTTAATCCTGCTGTCTAAATGATATTTTGTGTCTTTGACCAGCATTTCCTTAATTCTCCCACCTTTCAGTCTCTGGTAATGACCATTCTACTCTATTTCTAAGTCTGATTTTTTTTATATTCTACATATAAATGAGATTGTGTAGTATTTATCATTCTACTCCTGACATTTCACTTCATGTGATGTCCTATAATCTCATTTATATTAATCTCTTCACTGTCCTCTCTGCCTATACCCTATACTTGATATAGATAGTAATCCCTAGTAGATATTCACAATGTGTTTTAAGGGAAGGAGAGGAGGGAGGGAGGGAGGGAAGGAAGGAAGGAAGGAAGGAAGGAAGGAAGGAACTGAGAAAATTAGAGTACTCTAAGTACAGATGTCTGCCTATAATGACCATAAACATAATATTTAATTTGTTATACACTGGCCAAGTTGAAACAATCATTTAATATACAGCTTGAGAATAAGGCATGACTATATAATGTTACCTTTTGAAATCAGATCAAAATCAGAAATACTTACCGAGTCTTCATATTAACTCAGAAAACTAATCAAGGTAAATTATTTCACTTGAAATAAAAAGAAAATGAAAGATGACTATATCGATGACTAGCTGATTACCTTGTGTTGCTTGTCAAATGTCCTAACGCATAGTTTTAAAAAAAAGAAAAACTAAACTAAAATTGGGTGCCAGAGTCATAGCTTATGAGTCAAATTGCCTTTTGCAACACCAGCATCCAGTCATAGGTCCAGTTCATATCCCGGCTGCTCCACTTCTGAACCAGCTCCCTGCTAATAGTCTGAGAAAAGCAGAGGTAATGGCCAGGTGTTTGGGTCCCTGCCATCCACATGGAAGACCCAGATGAAGCTCCTGGCTTGCCTCCCAGCCCTGGCCATTGCAGCCCTCTGGGGAGTGAACCAGTGGATGGAATATCTCTCTCTGTCTCTGCCATGTCTCTCCCTTTCTGTAACTCTTTCAAAACAAATAATTCCAAAACTAAAATTATATTAAACACATCAGTAATGAAACACAATTACATTTCCTTTTAGTAACTCAAATTTCAGTTTCCAAAACTGGTCCAGATTTCTAACATTATACTACACTTATATTAGAGTACCTCAAAAAGTTTGTGGAAAATATAATTTTAAAATGTTTATTTTGGTGTAAAAAATGAAATAAAGTCAACAATCCCCAAGGATGGCTTGATAGCGACTTCTCTTCTAATGCCAGCTCTTTGCATAAGAAATAACTAAGAGTCAAGGCTCAGCAGGGGCCAAGGATCACCTCTGAACCCTATGTAAAGTGGTATCTAGCTAACTTGATTTTCTCTGACACCATCACTTTTGTCATGCACGGATGGAATTTCACGAACAACGGATTCACAAATAAACCCTAGTTTTCTTTTCAACTACTTTATTGAATATTGTGATGGACATAAAGGTGTCCAATTCAGATCTCCTTTCAATGAAGGCTTTGCTGTCAGGTAGCATAGATGGCATTCCTAGAAAGCTGTCATGCAGTGACTGGAAGGGTAAAGTTAGTACCCAATAAAAGATGAGTCTGTTCATGCCATTTTAGTTAGACTTCCCTCTGGGAATCAGAGTTATTTTGAAGGCCTGCCATGTATTTAGACTATCCCACCTGCCTACTCCTGCTTATTCCAAGAAGTTGTTCAGGCATACCCAAAGATATTCCCTAATTAATATTTTGAGATCTAACCTCAATCTCAGAGTCTGCTTCTCAAGGAACTCAATCAACAATTACCATCTGAAATATTGTTTTTTAGAATGACTGACAGGATAATGCTGAAAATTATTAACCTTTTTTTTTTGGCTTTCTTTTAATACTTGAATCTTGCCTCAGTTAGTGGGTGGTACATTTCATTTCATTATTGTTTAATCTAGCAAAATACAAGGGAAAACAGAAGAAAATTTTTAAACAAGCTATTGATGTACAAGATTACATTTCTGTTGAAAATAATTTTTAAATCTAGTGTCATGGCATTCTTCAAGAATATATTAACTATAATCACAATGTTGTACACTAGATCTCTTGAACTTTTTCTGTTAAACTGAAATTTTGTAGTTCTTGATCAATATCTCCTCATCCTTACCTCCTAACCAACCAGTCCCTGATAATCACCATTCTACTCTCTACTACCTTTTTTTTTAAGATTTTTTATTTATTTATTTGAAAGGCAGTTACACACAGAGAAAGAGAGTGAGATCTTCCATCCACTGGTTCACTCCTCAAATGATCACAATGTCCAGAGCTGGGTCACACCAAAGCCAGAAGCCTAGAGCTTCTTCCAGGTCTCCCATATGGGTGTAGGGGCCCACATGCTTGGGTCATTTTCCATTGCTTTCCCAGATGTATTAGCAGGGAGTTGGATCCCAAGTGGAGCAGCCTGGGACTCAAAACAGCACCCATATGGCATACTGGTGTTGCAGATGGGGGCTTAACCTGCTACATCACAATGCTGGCCCCTCTACTTTCTACTTCTATGTGATAATTTTTTTAGATTGAAATTCTACAGTATTTGTCCTTTTGTGACTGTCATATTTCACTTAGTATAATATCTTCCAAGTTTATTTATGTTGACACAAAATGACAGATTTTTATGGCTTAATAGTATCCCCTCATGTATGCATATATGTGTATATCTCATTTTCTTTATCCATTCATCCATTGATAATGACATGAAGTAATGCATATGTTAGATGTATTTAGTCATTTCACAATATGTATATAATTCTATGTCATATTCTACATGGAAAACACACAATTTTATCTCTCAAAAATAAAAGAGCATGAGGAAAAAAGTATTGCATTTTTGCCATCTTCCATATCTGTAATGTGATTGTAGTTATATAAAAATGTAAGAATATATCATTTACATCTTTGATGATGTACATTGAGATTTGTACCTGCTATACATGTTAAATAATTTGTAGCTTTCATTAGTTTTACTAGGCATGCACTTGATGTTTTGACTTATTTGTTGCAAAAGGAAATTCAGAGAAGGAAAATGCTAACCTTTACCTTGAAATTCAGGGCAAATCCTTCTTTTAATCTGTGTTTTTTTCCCTTACTATATTGTATGTTCTATATCTACTCTAAAGTGAATGTACATGCAATCTTTTTAAAAAAATTTGTTTATATTCAAAGTCAGAGTTAGAGAGAGAGAGAGGGAGAGAGCCACACAGAGAGATCTTCCATCCACTGGTTCACTGCCCAGATGGCTGCAACGGCCAGCATTGGACCAGGCTGAAGCCATGGGCTTCAACCAGATCTCCCAGGTGGTTGGCAGGGTCCCAAACACTTGGGTCATCATGTGCTGCTTTTCTCAGGTCATTAGGAGGGAGCTGGATTAGAAGTCGAGCAGATAAACATAAACCAGTGCCCATGTGGGATGCTGGCATCACAGGTGATGGTCTTACCTGCTATAGAACAACACAGCCCCCAGCACATGCAATCTTAACATCCTCATTTGACTTAACACGCTTTAAAAGCAGTGTTACTGGGGCCAGAGTTGTGGTGTAATGGGTAAAGCCACTGCCTACAATGTCAGCATCCCACATGGGTGCTGGTTTGTGAGACAGCTGCTCCATTACCAATCCAGTTCCCTGCTAATGTGCCTGGGAAAGCAGCAGAGGAGGGCCCACCAAGTGCCTGAGCCTCTGAACCCACACGGAAGAACCAGAGGAAGCTTTTGGCTCCTGGCTTTGGCTTGGCCCTGAACCCACGTGGGAGAACCAGAGGAAGCTTCTGGCTCCTGGTTTTGGCTTGGCCCAGCCGCCGCCACTGGGGCCATTTGGAAAGTGAATCAGTAAATAGAAGGTCTCTCTCTCTTTGAAATAAATAAACCCTTAAAAAAAAGTAGTATTACTATCTTTCTCTGAAATACAATGACCTTAAAAATATAACTCCAGTATCTCCTATATCATGATAGAAAATATTATACATTGTTTGTATTTATCTTATACATTCAGGATTTGCTTACTAGTATCTGTTCACCTATCTTTCCAACTTATCTGTCTTTCCATCTGATTTAATTTTCATCTTGAAGCATATATTTGGAAATTTATTAGTGAGAGTCTCTCCTCTTTTTGTCTGTATGGAAATGTATTTTACTATATTTATTTTTGAATTATTTTTACAAGATTTTTATTTATTTACTTGAGAGGTAGAGTTAGAGACCGTGAGAGGGAGAGACAGAGAGGTCCTCCATCTGCTAATTCACTCCCCAAATGGTCACAGCGGCTAGAGCTGGGCCAATATCCAAAGCCAAAAGGCAGGAGTTTCTTCTGGGTCTCCAAGGTGGTTGCAGGGGCCCACATGCTTTGGCCATCTTCTACTGCTTTCCCAGTCCACAGCAGAGAGCTGGATTGGAAGAGGAACAGCCAGGACTAGAACCAGTGTCCATATGGGATGCTGGTGCCACAGGTAGAAACCTACCACGCCACAGCGCTGGCCCCTGAATGATCTTAATAGCATTAATGAGTGGGCTTCTCCCAGATGTTACATAGGCATTGACAGCCAGAAGTATTGAATTTCTCCAACTGAGATTTATTCGAGTCCAGAGAAATAGGAAAATTGAATTTAACAGAAGTGTGAGACAAACCTGTGCTTTTAGCTCACATTTTTTAAAATCACATCCAAAGGTAAATCACAGGCTGTTTACTTTTGCTGCTGAGTGTTTTTTAAGCCGCCTTTGACTATGTAACCCCTAGGGATTCTGGATTCATGTATAAATCTTAGTTTCAATTGTATTGTCACTTTTATTTACATGGCTGTAAAACCTCTTGGTAACTAAGATGGGTGAATCCTCATCATGTTTTTACAAGGTAGTCAGTTTCGATTAAAACTATTTCTAATTGATTCAAACTTCTCCCTTAAACTATGTGGGTATGATTGTTCATTGAGTGGCTGTGACCCTTACTCCTCCCAGCTGTTTCTCTAAAATGACCCTCAGGGAGAAATGCTCGAATATGTTTAATGTTCCTTTCATAATAACTGAACATACCTAATGTCCTTGCACACCTGCCTGCCATTTAAACATATGCATGCCCACAAACCCATCTGCACACATGCACACCAACACAGCACCAGACCTTCTCTTACGCAAAACCCTTAAATGTCCTTAACCTTTCTACAAATGAAATAGTTTCAAAATTCTTGCATTCAGGTCACTCTACCAGATTTATTATGGTGTATCAATTTATTTCTAAAAATGTGAATTTCTTAATTAAACACAAACCTTGTGTATGTTTAATCAAAGAATATTAGAACTATTGCCTCACTTTTTAAAAAATTGCAGGAAAATCCATAACGTGATAGCTACAAATATTTTTAAAAGTAAAAGCACCAGGAAGTATTCATCTTATTTTTCAATGTGTACAAATTTCCATGATACAAGATTGCCTCACTTCTTTGGACATCACATTCTATGAAATAAACTTGTATTAAACTTTAAGTAAAAGCCATAAATCAAAAAATTGTAGTGTTGCATAATTAAAAAGCACATTAAAGATCTACCTTTATTGACTTACATGAGTCTATTTTAATACGAATCCCTGTTAAAATAGGTATCTGAAAAATTGTTTAGTGTACATGGAATTTTATAATTTACTGACAAATTATACATTAATCACTAATGAATTTTATTTTTGTTTCATCAGTATGTGAACATCTACAGAGTATAACAGATAACCTATAATATTATTTATGTATATTGATTTGAGCTTGGTATGTGTATGATTTTCATTTTCATTGTCTTTAATTCTCTTAGAGGTTTTGCTTAATTAAGCCAATATTTTGAGTATTTTTGTTCTGATCCTTTTAGTTTTGTATAATACTAGTAACTTGGTTATATAGGCCTACATATAAATGACAATATCAATTACTAGTTATAATAGCCTACAGCAAATGGAGTATTATATCTGAATTGCCTGATTTATCTTCCATTTTCAATACTTTGCAGCTACAGCACAAAATCTTAATGCAAATAGATGAAGTTTAATTGTCTCACAATTATTCTACAAGGAACACAACTACCTCAATATAATGAGCATACTGGCACATGATATTATTGTTATTCTACAATAACTTCTAAAATATTCCAGAAAACTGTTTGAGAAAAAAAGTGAGCTAGGGAGAAGAGGTGTCATGAAAAAGTCTCTAATTGGGAACCAAAGAAATTGAATTTGTGTCCCAAGTTTTTCCCCCTTTTACTTCCAGCCACAATTACAGTGTCTTTCTAGAAAGAAGCAACATAAAACTTTGTAACTAAAAGATCATCTTTACTCAGAGGATGAATTAAAGTTGGCTTCATAATAAAGAGAAAGTCACAAGTGCAGTTCTATGTTAAAGGAAATAATTTTTGTAAATATTGACACTTACTCTTGAAATGTTGAAATAAAATTTCTCAGCCAACAGTTTAAGCTATTCTGCACAATTTTAGTACTTTATTTTGCTATTGCACATATACTTTGTCTTTAAGTTTTTAAACTTACAACTTTGAAAAATAAAGTCAATTAGAAATTAATCCAATTTAATTGATAATATACTCATTATAAGATAGCTTAAATATCATGTGAATCTAACTACTCTCCAGTTGATAAATGATAGGTAGTTATACGTACGTCTGTGTGTGTGTACCTAAGGTAGACCTTAAAAATCTGCAAATCTAAAAACTTAAGCTATGAGTCTAATAAGGAAAGCTGCTCACATTTGCAAGAAAGCTCAAGTTCATTCTTCTGTGTACCAGTCAGTAGTTTACTATCAAGCCACTCACAACTATAATTTATGTTAAATAATCGATGATAATCAAGCTATAAAATGCTATTAAATGATACAGTAAATATTGCTCAATATATTTTCGTGTGCAAAAGTAAACTCAAGAAAATTCCTATCCAGTTAGTGTCCCCCTTTACAAGTCTGATTTAACTTTCACTAGTATTTTTATTAAAAAATCTTTCAAATCTTTGTAGATGTAAGAGACTTCATAAATTTGTTTTCAGAAATAAAAATCTCATTTTCTTTTGCTTCCTTTGATGTACTATTAATCATTATCTAAACAGTGATTTCTCTGTTGTGAATTGACTCTAGTTTTCTATATTCATTTAAAATTGTTAAGCTCTGAAACCAATGCTCTGGGTTTCAGCTGGTAAAACACAGCAGAATTTTCGTCTTTGGAATTCTACATTGCACTGTATTTTATAAAGAATTACGTCTTTCAGATTAACTATTTTTTGCCCATATCTTGCCATTCATACATTGAGTTAAACAAGTCTAACACTGGGGGCCAGCGCCGTGGCTCACTTGGTTAATCTTCCACTTGTGGCGCCGGCGTCCCATATGGGCACTGGGTTCTAGTCCCGGTTGCTCCTCTTCCAGTCCAGCTCTCTGCTGTGGCCCAGGAAGGCAGTGGAGGATGGCCCAAGCGTTTGGGCCCTGCACCCGCATGGGAGACCAGGAAGAAGTATATGGCTCCTGGTTTCGGATTCGTGCAGCGCCGGCCATAGTGGCCAATTTGGGGGGGGGGGGGTTGAACCGATGGAAGGAAGACCTTTCTGTCTAGAACTGTGCCTGTCAAAAAATAAATAAAAAAAAAAGTCTAACATTCTGGTGCCAGCGCTGTGTCATAGCAGGTAAAGCCACTGCTTGTGGTGCTGGCATCCTACATGGGCACCGGTTTGTGTCCTGGCTGCTCCACTTGTGATCTGGCTCCCTGCTAATGCACTTGGGAAAGCAACAGAAGATGGCCCAAGTGTTTGGGCCCCTGCATCCAGGTATAAGACTTGGAAGAAGCTCCAGGCTCCTGGCTTTGGTCTGGTCCAGCCCCAACTGTGGTGGCCAATTTTTCTCTCTCTCCCTCTCTGTAACTCTGCCTTCCAAATAAACAATGTTTTCTCAAAAAGAAGTCTAACATTCTAAACCACTCTAAAAGTGCTATCCCTGAACCACAAGTTCCTTCAAGCCTCTATGTGTAAAATTTCAATATTACAGAGTAATTAAGTACACCAACTCTGGTCTGCTCAAAATAAATTAACTTCTCTGGGCTGGCGCCGCGGCTCAACAGGCTAATCCTCCACCTCGGGTTTCAGTCCCATTTGGGGCGCCGGATTCTGTCCAGGTTGCCCCTCTTCCAGGCCAGATCTCTGCTGTGCCAGGGAGTGCAGTGGAGGATGGCCCAAGTGCTTGGGCCCTGCACCTCATGGAAGACCAGGATAAGTACCTGGCTCCTGCCATCGGATCAGTGCGGTGCGCCGGCCGCAGTGTGCCGGCCGTGGCAGCCATTGGAGGGTGAACCAACGGCAAAGGAAGACCTTTCTTTCTGTCTCTCTCTCACTATCCACTCTTCCTGTCAAAAAAAAAAATTAACTTCTCTGAACTTTCACTATTACATAATGAAGGAAAATTCACCTAACAGTATGGTTAAGAAAGAAAAGCTAGATAAAATAAGCTAAAAGCTCAGTGGTTTGCCTAGCATAGATTAAATGCACAAATAAGGGGATATTTTCAACTAGGTAGCTGTGGGGGTTATAATTTGGAAGCACATATGCAAGGCCTTTCAAGTTTCTTATCAAAGTTTTCCTTGCGAGATCTGGCGCATCACTCTGGTCTATTGACATATTTTTAAATCCAGATTCCGTTATCCAGCAAATTTATTCTTTCTACTTTTATGTCATCTGTAATTCCGGTAATCTTGCTGTCCAAAACTTGACTGTAGTGATTGACAATATTAAGCAAGATAGAGCTTCCTCTTCTATGTGCAGCCAACCGTGTATAATTCTACCTAATTGCACTTGTATCCAGGGCATGAGTCTACACTTTTTCACTGAAATATCATAGAAAATGTCACATGTTTTGCTGATGTCTAGATATATGCAGTTCCCTGTGCTCCTAGCCTAAAGAGCTGTCATGAAGTAAAGGTGATTTAAACTTGACATAGCTCGTTCACGTGAACTCTCTGACCACTCTTGATAAAGGCTTCTTTTGAAAGTGGGATTTTTTTTTTACTTGAGTGTTACTTCACTGGAGTAACCTAGAGTTCAAGGCCTTCACAATCTGTCAGGTCTTGTGTGGCTTGTGGATGTCAGTGTAACATATTTGGTCATAGAACACAGGCCTCTCCATTCTAAAAGACCATACAGATCCATACCCACCTTAATCTTATGTGTTGTCAACATACAAAACAACCCCTGCAATATCAACACAATATTTTCAAAGACTGACAGTGTCAGTAACCATTGCCATACATTGCTCAGTACATTCAGGGATAATTTGTCTGGATCAGGATATTTGATTTTTATATTTAGGAACACGATCAATTTGGAAGCTTAGATTCCTTCTGCTCAATTTCGTGGCAAGGACTTGGCAATTGCAATGCTGGCCTCTCACATCAGAGTGCCAGTTTGGGTCCCAGTAGTTCTGCTTCAGATCCAGCTTCCTGCTAATGCACCTAGGAAAGCAGTGGAATATGGCCCAAGTACTTGGGCCCCTGTACCCAGGTGAGATAACTGGATGGAGTTCCTGTCTCCTGGCTTCAGTCTGCCCAGTCCTGACTGTTGCAAGCTCTTTGGTGAGTGACTCGTTAGAAGGAAAATCTGTTTCTCCCTCCATCGCTTTGCCTTTCAAAATAAAGAAATCTTTTCAAAATATTTGGGCAAAGCAAACACTAGAGAATACAAAATCAACGTAAGTCTTGTATGTTTCATTCGCCATCATCTGTTACCATGACGCCATCGCCTGACCGTCCTTTCCCACACTGCTGCTTTCTATAAAGGATGGTGGTGTCTACACGGAGCAGCTCACCACTGGCTCTTCACAGGACATAGTAAGTATTGTGCTAAACATTGTATTCAACTCTGCTCTTTTTAAAAGATTGGCTATTAACTTGAAAGAGTCACAGAAAGAGGGAAAAGATCAACTGATCTTCCATCTGCTAGTTCACTCCTCAAGTGGCCTCAATAGCGAGGGCTGAACCAGGCTGATGCCAGGATCTTCTCCCAGTAACAGGGAGCTGAATCAGAAGTGGAGCATCAGGGATAACAAACCAGTGCCCAAATGGGATGCCAGTGTCACAGGCAGCGACTTAAGCTGCTGCACCACGAGACTGACCCCAGTAGGTTCGTTTCTTTACTTCAATCTTTAAGTCCTAGATTTGTGGTTCCTTCTTAGAAAATTATTTTTCCAGTCAAGTAAGTATTTTAAATTACTGAGCAGCTTGAAATAATTTAACAATTTTCATTCAGAAAATGAAAAAGATGGAATATGCTTTGTGAGAACTGAAAATTTATATCATATCAGAAGAAAAATAATCTTTGACATGAGACTTTTGAATTTGAAATCCATGAGTCTCATCATAGAAATATTTTATATTATAAAAAACTAGAGTTGCAAAAAGCAAACACCTATTTATGGCCCAAAAGGAGAGACTACAATGTTTAGAATAAGCAACTTGCAAGATAGAATCCATATTGTTAGTGTTTTAGGAACTCCTGAAAAGACTACAACATAGCAATCCATATATATTTTCCTGCAGAAATTATGTTTGTATTTTTAAAAAAGCTTTTTTTGCATTTTGCCATATTTGCCTCATATGCAAATATTATATATATGTTTACATACTAGTTTTTTGAAAGCATAGTTATATTAATACCACATGAGATTCATGAAAAATAACATAAATGAGGAAAAATGGCATATTATTTAAGCGTTATAATTCAGTGAAAACATTTAAATATTTTTCTACCCAATAATGTGGCATTCACACATTTTTGTTACTAATTATGTATGTTAACTTCCACATATGAAAGAAAACAGGTGGTGTTTATCTTTCTGTGGCTTGCTTCACTTAGCATGATCTCCAAATCAATTCATTTTGTCACAAATGGCAGGCTTTCATTATTTCTGAGTAATATTCAATTGTGTATGTATACCACATTTTCTTTCTCCAGTCATCCGCTGATGGACATCTAGGTTGATTTCTTATCTTTGCCTTTGTGAATAGTGCTGCTATAAATATGGCACTGCAGATATTTTTCATGCGTTTTCATTTCCATTAGATATATTCCTAAAGGTGCAATAACTGGGTCATATAGATTTTTAGGCTTTGGAGAAATCTCCATGTTGTTGTCTATAATGGCTATTTTTATTGTTTAAGACTCCTTTGAATATTTGGCATCTTTTGCATTTCTAGAAGTACTTTAGATCCCCCCGCTCAATTATGTGTAGAATGTCACTGGCATTTTGATAGAGATTGTATTGTATATATAAATTGATTTGGGAAGTGCAGACATTTTGATAATATTCATTTTTCTTAATTCATGAATGTGGGAAGTCTTTCCTTTTTTGTATCTTCTATTTCTTTCCATAAATATTTTATAGTTTTTATTGTAGAGGTCTTTCATCTCCTTGGTTAAATTTATTCCAAGGTATGTAATTTTTTTGTAGCTATTGTGAATGAGACTGCTGTAAGTTCTTTCTCAGCAAGATCATTATTGGTGTATAAAGTGCTATTGATTTTTGTGTGTGGATTTTTTATCCTGCAACTTTGTAGAATTCATTTATCAGTTCAATTATCTTTTGGTGGAGACTTTTGGTTCCCTTATATATAGAATCATGTCATCAAATGGATAATTTGACTTCCTCCTTTCCAATTTGTGTCTTTTATTTCTTTCTCTTCCCTAATGACTCTAGCTAAAAGATCCAGAGCTATATTGAATATGAGCGGCGAGAATGGACATCCTTGTCTGGTTCCAGATCTTAGTGAAAATGCTTCTAGCTTTTCTCCATTCAATAGGATGTTGGCAGAAGGCTTTTCATGTAAGGCCTTTATTCTGTTAAAATATAATGACTATTAAATTTCAAAATTTAAATATCCACAGTTAGCACCTGAATTGAAAAGCACACATTTTTCTTTTTTAGCTATAGTTGCAATATACAGATCATGTCCCTGTAGAAAGATGCTATGGTTCATGAATATGCATAACACATTCAACAAAAGAACTAGGAGTCCTAACTTTTTATCTAAGATGCTTTTATTTCCCTCTGAATGACTGAAGAACATGCACATGTATGGATTGGTACTTGAAATACCTTTGCTTGTAGCGCAGTTATTCCAAAAAGCTTTCTTCCCTCTTCATGGCATCTAACTTTATTAAAAATGTTCTGAAATAAAATGAAATTGCTATGCTCCAAAGAAAATAGCATTATCTGGCATATTAACAAAGGAGTACTAACCTTAGTTCATGGAAATAGTTAGAGATTTTAGTGGCAGAATAAAACATCCTTGCAGTGGCAACATAAAAAGCCTTACAAAAAAGAACTCAATCTTGTGTTTCAAGTTGTAGTTTTATTCCAGATTGCTTAAATGTATTCATATGGCATGTGAGACTTTAGGAACATGCTATTATGAATATAGTTGTTAAAATGCTAAAATCACTCACTCTAAAATTTGTAGTATCAAAAAATTAATGGAATACTTTCAATAATGTTCATAATGCTAAGGACCATTTATTTTCTTAAAATTTTAACAATTTAAAGACTATTTCTTATGCCTTGGATCTCAAGTAATTGATATCTCTTGAAAAGTGTCATAAATATTACATCAGTACTTGTTGGTAAGCAAGAACATCTTTTCAATCATGTTTTAATATTTTATGTTTTTCTAAAATGCATATAGTAAATTAATAGAAAACTATTGAGAAAGTGGAAACATTAATTGAAATCATTTAAAAGCACATGCCTCTAAACTTAAGCCCTAGGATAGAGAATATGAACAAAATCATAATGAGCTTGAATCCATGGTATAATATTACATCTCAGGAAAAAAAAGAGTACGAAGGATTAAAATGATCTGTTCAAAGCAATAAGTAATTTAGTAGCTTAGTCAAGACTATAGTAGTTAAGGACCAGCCAAACAGCGAAATACTTCCATGTACAAATGTGCAATATAGGTAACATACCAGTGAGATACGTAAGAAATAGAGCACTGGGTAATTCCGCTTTCTAGGTATCATTTCACATCATTCTAAAAGAACACCTTCATATAGAATTGCAACACAGGCCTCATTACTGGCCTATCCATGTTAGATAGTTTTGTCGTTCAAATAAAATGTTACAGTACATAGTTATTTAAAGTCCATACTACCAACCATTAGAATCACCCAGTTGACAGTTTCCTGAAATCTGCAATACTGGATAAAACTGATGCATCAATAAAGTATCAAAGGGACCTGGTTTGTGTTACAGTCTAAATAATCCTCTGTTTACTATGATTTTAAATAATATGCCTGCTTCATACAAGAAAGTCAGAGAAACAAAAGATCTCTAGAAAATCTCCTGAGAACATTGAACTTCAACCCACGTTGTTGAATTAGTAAGTCAAAATGTTTGTGTAAGAAGTTTCATGTGCAGTGTGTGACTCACATTATAAATCTGAAATAGAAAAATAGAGTAAGAGTCTGACACCTGCATAGACAAATAATCTTCCAATCTTTTCAGCAAATACACACACATACACACACGTACACATACCCACTGTCCTATTCTGGTGCTATCTAGGACATAAATTCTATTTTTGGATTTAAATGTTAGTTTTCATTTCATACAGTTTAATCGGGGGGGAGCAGACAAAGAAAACCCTACACACTAAATCTAAATCTTGATCATTACTATAACTGCTCTACAATGTAGTACATAGTTTTTGAGTACATAAGAAGCTTTTGTGGGTATGGATTCAAAGCTGTACCCAAAAGGTTGGCATAGACACACCAAACAATTGTAAAGATGCTGCAACAGAATATAAATGAAAAATATGAATGCTAATAATAGATTAATATAAAGAAACACCCACAAAGGGACAAATATTTTCCCTCTATCAAAAAATCTGTGTTCATTTCTTATTTGAGGTTAAGAACCTGGACAAGATGTAATTACTACTTCATTATTATTTAATAAGAGTAATTACAGCAAAGCATTATATCATATGTATATATTATATAACAGGATTTGTTAAAATCCTTTTCATATATTAATTCAGTTAATCTCTAATATACTTATTAAATACACAGTAATATATTCAATCCCATTTTATCACTGAAGAAATCAAGGAATTAAAAGTTTCAACCCAAGGACAAATAGCTACTAAGAAAAGAGGATGGGATTTGAACCTAGACTATCTGGCTTCAGAATCTATACTCTTAAACACTATGTTATACAGTCTCTATTAAAAAAATAAAGACAGGGGCCAGTGCTATGGTGTATGCAGTGCTGGTATCCCATGTGGCACCAGTTCATGTCCTGGCTGCTTCTCTTCCAGTCCAGCTCTCTGCAATGGCCTGGGAAAGCAGTAGAAGATGGCCCAAGTGTGCGGGCCCCTGCACCCACATGGGAAACCTTGAAGCTCCTGGCTCCTGGCTTTGGGTTGGCCCAGATCTGGCCATTGCAGCCATATGGGGAGTGAACCAGCAGATGAGAGATCTTTCTCTCTGTAACTCTAACTCTCAAATAAATAAAAAAATCTTTAAAATAAAATAAAGACAAACTTCAACTTTGCTTTGCCAGAGAGCCAATCAGTCCACATTTCAAAGGAAAAATGACTTGGGGACTTTAAAGCCATGTTGGTTGTTGTGTCCCGCATTTTTAGTCTTTATAAATATATTTCAATTTCTACATATTAACCACGTTGGTTACAGACATATTGCCAATACCAAGGCAGGATAGGAAACTAGTTTAACAATAAGAGCTAACTCATGTCATACAGTCTTTCACAGAAAAAAAAAGCAAGCATATTATCTTTTCCTCCTATAGGTATATGTTATTCACATTTTATATAATCTTTGCAGTTTCCTGAAAAGGGAAACTAAGTCAGTACTGTGCTACTAACTCTGTACAAATTGGAAAAGAGATTCATTCTCAAAATGCTTTGTTTCATGTATTGCTAAGTTGTTACAGTAAGTGGATTGCTTTAGAACAAGACACTTCTATCTGCCAGACTATTCTTATAAAAATAATTCAAATCAATAACATATATCATAGAAATGCCCCTCCACTTTTAGACATGGCACTATCAGGTATTACATAACCCATGGCACTATACTTGATAGCTCTAAATACAATGATCACTCGATGAAGATAAAGAAAGCCCTTAGTTCTGGAAATTGATTTCCTGGATCTTTAGCTCTCACAGTCACAACAGCTCCACATTTTGCTGGTAGTGATCTACAAATATTAGTAGTACTGAGTTGGATTTCAAGCAAATTCTTAGTCACTTTTACTAGAATAACTGTGTTCATTTGAGTCCTGTTGACCACATACATCTTCTCTCACTGGTAGTAACTTCTACCTAGGGGTGGGATATCTGAATTCAATGACTTTTTCCATTCGCTAGGACTCCTGTGTTTGTATTGAGTTACTCAAAGTGCATCCTCAATACTTCTCATTCTCTGGGACAAAGAACATTCCCTCTTTCTCCCTCTCCCCCTGCCCCCAGGTTAGTAGCAATGAGAACCTCAACAACCCTGTTGCTAAGCCATACTTAATTTACACACACACATACACACACACACACATATATATATATATATAATCATTTAATAAAGATCTCAAAATAGATTTTCCAAGATTTCAACACTAAAGGGTATGGACTATAATCCAAGCAGTGCAGATAAGGATTCTTCGCTGTGCCACCATGGAGGAAGAACAGCAAATTCTTTAAAAAGCACTTCTGCCTGTGGAATCATCCTAAACCTTCCTCAGAAAACCTCAAAGGTCTTCAAACTCTATTTTATAAAGGCTCAGCAGGAGGACAAAGATGAAACTAATTTCATATTCCTCTTCAAGCTTTCTTCTCATTTCTTAGATATTGAAAATATTCTAAAACAAAATCCTCTTGCAGTATTTAAGAAGAAAAATATAGGGTGCTGCTATTTGCTTCTTCTCCATCTCGAACCTTTAATTTTTTTTTTTTATTTATTTGACAGAGTTAGACAGAGAGAGAGAGACAGAGAGAAAGGTCTTTCTTCCATTGGTTCACCCCCCAAATGGACGCCGCGGCCAGCGCACTGTGCCGATCCGAAGCCAGGAGCCAGGTGCTTCCTCCTGGTCTCCCATGCGGGTTCAGGAGCCCAAGCACTTGAGCCATCCTCCACTGCACTCCCGGGCCACAGCAGAGAGCTGGACTGGAAGAGGAGCAACCGGGACTAGAACCCGGTGCCCATATGGAATGCCAGTGCGACAGGTGGAGGATTAACCAAGTGAGCCGCATCTCCAGCTTTTAATGAGCTACAAATGTCAATTGTCTGTGATGGCAACACTAACAAAACAAACATTCAGTTATTCTTTTATTACATGCCCTAGCCCTATAGATGCATTAAAAAGCTCAATCCAAACAAAAATCTCCATTCAAATCTCTTGTATTCAAGACAAAACATTAGCTACATTTCCCTCTTCTGACTATATTCTTCCTTCAGTAAATTTTAGATGGCTTTAAAGTGCATTATATCTGACATAAAATGTCCATGTTTCAATCAGTTGTGTCCCTCTAGCCAGCATCACCAGCTAGAGATCTTTTCCATCTACATTTCTACCTCTTATTTGAGTACCACCTGGATATTGAGTCAAGGAAGATGTACATTTCCTAATTCCCTTGATGTTCTTTATTTATTTAAGGCTTACAATCAAAACAAGTGCATTTACCTTTTTTAAGTTTCTATTTTATCCACATTTTGTTTTCTTCTGGATTAAAATAATATTTTAAATGTAAAAATGGTAATTTCAATCCATATATACCAGACATATATGGATTAAGTGTTTTATATATATATGTTATATGATATGTATGTTGTGTGTGTTGTGGGGAGCAACTCGGACTAGACTAAGTTACTGGAATTAAGACTTATTCTATGCATCTGCTCTCCCACAATATGGCACTGAGAAGGGAGAAACAGCTTCTACACAGCTGCCTCCAGTTCAACCAATAAACAGCAGGACCTGCTCCTGATTGGAGGAGGGCAGCGTACTCGGCGTGTGGGTAGCAGAGTTGGGATTGGTGGAAGAGGACTATAAAGGAGGAGAGAGACAACATGCACCAGGAACATCTAAGGGGAACATCTATCTGAAGGAACACCTGTGCAGCCCCCGAGAGAGCCGGCCGGTGGTGTGCCGCTCCCCTGCAGAAGTGGGGAATGTGGCAGGGGGCCTGCCCCTCCACAGAGGTGGAAGGGACGGTAGCCAACCCGGGAAGAACCAGCAGCAAACCCGGGAAGGGCCGAGCAGACAAAAGAACAGCGCAGGGTCCTGTGTCGTTCCTCCATGAAGACGGGGAGCGACATGTGTTGTGTGTATGTATGTTGTGTGTATGTATGTTATGTATTATGTTATGTATTTATGTTACATACATACATATAAAACCCAGACATGGGTTAAGTGTTACATATATGTTATGTATATTAAGTGTTATATGTGCCTATATAAAATCTTATTTATTCCTCAACTCTGGATAGAAGATATTAATATTTCCTGTTTCATAAATGGTTAATCTCAGATATTATTAAAAATGTTTTAACAGAAAAAGGAGTACATTTTCATTTTTTATTATTAAAAACATAATATGGACTTGGAATCTGTGTATTGAATTGCCAGTATAATAAATGATTATTTGAAACACTGAATGTATGGTTCCTTTCACTATACTTTCAATATCTGCATGGGTAAAAACATGTTTCAGTTACATAAAACTATAACCCACATTATCCGATATCTATTGTGTTACATATACATAGAACATATACACACAGAGATATATATTTTTGTTCTAGTGCATATGCATGTCTAAAGCAACAATGACAGTTACGTGATTATAAAAAATAGATTATCGTTCAAAATAGTTTGTGCCAAATAGTTTTCTAAAAAAACATCCATTTTGGATATGGTCTTGTAAATATCTGCACAATAGGTAACCAGAAGTGCTTGGTACCAGGACCTATAAAGCAATGTCGTAATTTATATGCCCAGTTCAAACATTTCAGACATACTTCATATGTTCTGTGAGTTTATAAATAAAAGTCAAAATTGTAATTACCTATTGTTCAGTGAAAGTTGGCAAAATAACTTTTTCAAGTTTTAGCATATTGATCATCTTCTTACTATTTATCCAACAAAAATTTCTGAGTTTTATGTAAGTCATTTCTGAGAAATGCAAATACAGATAATATATAGATCCTGCCCACTAGGAGGTTATAGTCTTTCATATACATTTAAAGCAAAATGGACAAGATGACTTTAACTCAGGTAGAAGATAATCCAATGATATAACTTCAGAGAAGTAGTCACGAAGTATTATGCATGGCATGAGAAAGTAATAGGTAGCAGCACTGTGGCACAGTGGACTAAGCTTGTATTTAGAAAGCTGGCTGTCGCTCCCCCATTCATGGAGGAACGACACTGGACCCTGCGCTGTTCTTTCTGCCTGGCTCTTCCCAGGTTTGCTGCCGGTCCCTCACTTGCGGAGGAACGACGCCGTCCCGGGTTAGCTGCTGGCCCCTCCACCTCCGTGGAGGGGCGGTACCCCCTGCCGCTTTCCCCGCTTCCACGGAGGAGCGGCACACCGCCGGCCGGCTCTCTCGGAGGCTGCTCGGATGTTCCTCAGGTGTTCCTTCAGATGTTCCTGGTGCATGTTGTCTCTCTCCTCCTTTATAGTCCTCTTCCACCAACCCCAACTCTGCTACCCACACGCTGAGCACACTGCTCTCCTCCAATCAGGAGCAGGATCAGCTCCTGCAGCTTATCAAACTGATGAGGCAGCTGCGTAGAGGTTGTTTGCTCCCTCAGCGCCATAGTGTGGGAGAGCAGATGCATAGAATAAGTCTTAATTCCAGTAACTTAGTCTAGTCTCAGTTGCTCCCCACAGCTGGCATCCCATATAGGAGTACAAGTTCAAGTCCCTGCTGCTCTGCTTCTGATTCAGCTATCTGTCCCTCACAAGGCAGACCCAGATGAATTTATATGATCTGAGCTTTGGCCTAGACAAGCCTTGGTTATTGTAGCCATTTGGGAAGTAAACCACCAAATGGAAGGGGTGTGTCTGTCTCTCTCTTCCTTTCAAATAAATAATAAGTAAATCTTTTTAAAAGGACAAAGTAAAAGATAATTTCTCAATGTAGTAGTGAGATAAGGATTATATCATATAAGAAATAATACGGGTGTACTCCTCTATTTGCATTCCAAATTCCTAAAATTCCTATATAAATTATCTGAAATGTCAAAGCTAAGATATTCAAAACAGCATAGCACTCTGAATACCTCTTCCAATGCAATGGAAAGCCATCAGAGGGTCTTAACAGGATAAAGTAATGCAATGCTTCTAGACTCACCTCAGCATTTTTAAACAGTTTTTGGAGTTTTTGTCTGATATCAGGGGCAAACTGGGTTACAAATTTGTCTTTAGGGGTCATTCATCTCTCATTGTAGGGACAAGTCCAGGCTGGTATGTTCAGTAATACCCTCTTTTGGATACTCAGAGAAGGCTGTAGTATTTGCCCCTGGCTCCTGACTGATGGTCCTACCTTAGAATAGCTGATGATCTTTTGGCAATTTGAAGGCCATCTTTGAAGGCCATTCCATACCAAGAATACATTGTTATGCTTATAGTTTCCTATTTGTTCCTTATCTATGGGTTGCTCTAATTCATATTTCCTGTAAAATCTTTAAATTGAGGCTGGCATTGTGGTACAGTAGGTTAAGCCACCACCTGCAATGCCAACATCCCATGAGAGTATGGGTTAGAGTTCTGACTGCTCTACCTCCGATCTGGCTCCCTGCTAGTGCACAAGGGCAATCAGGGGAAGATGGCCCAGGTCCTTGGGCCCATCACCCACTTAGGAGACACGGATGGAGTTCCAGGCTCCTGTCTTTGGCCTGGCCCATTCCCAGCTGCTGAAACCATTTGCGTAGTGAGCCAGTAGATTGAAAATCTCTCTCCTCCTATCTCTGCCTTTCAAAATAAAATATTTTTTTTTTAAATCTAAGAGATTTTTTTAGGAAGAGAAGATATACACAGAGCACAATGACTATTGTACCTTTATCGGAAATGTTTGCTTTCCTGGCCAGCAAACCCAGGCACAAATGTACGTTAATTATGAAAATCTCTCCCCAAGCCATTTTTAATCAATTTAAAGCAATGTATCTAACAAAGATTGACTTATGTGAATCTACAGGCATTTGGAATAATATAACTTCTTCTGAAACATTTTAAGTATATTCCATTTACTCCGTTAGGCTTGCTTTGATATAGAGCATTAAAGTTACATAGAAACAACTCTAGCTGGAAAACAGTGACTTAATCCAAAGAACTAAGAGGGGATTTCTCATCCAATCTCGGAGAGTACTGAGCCCAAGCAGTGTCCCAGTCCTGGCCTTCCTGTAATTGGTCAGTGATATTATGCCCTTCAGGAAGTTTTATGAGGGCCAGATGGGCTTCAGTTGGTATGGAGGCTTACTGCAGGTGGTAGTTCTGTTCTGCCCCAGACCTGGAATTCCCCTGAAGTAAGCCCAGGTGAGAAGCTGCTGTTCATCAAGATGTTATCTATGGGAAAAGCAAATAACTTCAGGGGCTGGACAATTGACTCGTGTAGAGCCAGCTGTGCCACTCCCTCAATGAAGCTAGTTTTAGGGCTAACAAAAGGCAGGACATGGCCACTTTGAGCTGGGGAGGGAGGCTAGGAGACTGGGCTTGATGGTATCCAATATCTGTAGGGGCTTGGTTGAAGTTCCCCTATTTCTTATCACTCCTTAATCCTGTAGGAGTGGGGGCACTGATCATTCTGGCTACTAACTGCTGCTAAAGGGGTAAGGTGACGGTGTTTTCAGATTAGAGGAGGGGAAGCTGCAAACATTCTATTCAAGAAGAGCTTTTCTGCATCCTGATAGGGTTTGGCCCAGTTAACTTCTACACAGCTTTATCTTGCAGGTGCATCAACATTCCACAGCAACAACGAAATATTCCTATACTTATAGTCCCTTGCTAAACTTATCTTTATCTGATCTGTAAGTGCCAGCCACCATCTCAAAGTGCCAGGCCAGCATTATCTTGCTGGAAATTGTACTTCTGTAGAATTCTGACAGACAATAGGCATAAAGTTCCAAAAGAAAACATATAACAAAACCAACAAGAACATCAAAGTCAGCAAGCCTAAAAACAATGAACAGTTACACTACGAAGCAGGTGTGCTTTGTTTTTGTTAATTGACTATGCATTAAGTATGGTAACAAAGTTACTTTACCAATCTCAGATTTGGAAAACTCTCCAAGTTAAAGAACTAGTTCAACGCGAGCTTAGGTTTTTCTATTTTATCACAAGTGCCTCATCTTTTGAGGTTTCAGGGCCTACTCAGAAGTGACATGTGCGTTTACTCACTGCAAGGCTGGGAACCCGTGAAGCCAGGCGTTCTATGTTTAAGTTTCAGATACGGCCATGTTTCCAACTCACTCCTGTTATGAGTGTGGGGAGCAATCCGGACTAGACTAAGTTGCTCGAATTGAGACTTGTTCTGTGCATCTGCTCTCCCACAATGTGGCGTTGGGAGAGAAGTAAACAGCTTCCGCACAGCTGCCTCCAGTTCAACTGATAAACTGTAGGACTTGCTCCTGATTGGAGGAGAGCAGCGTACTCGGCGTGTGGGCAGCCGAGTTGGGATTGGCGGAGGAGGACTATAAAGGAGGAGAGAGACGGCATGCACCAGGAACATCTATGGGGAACATCTAGCTGAAGGAACACCCGTGCAGCCCCCAGAGAGCCGGCCGGCGGTGTGCCGCTCCCCTGCGGAAGTGGGGAATGCGGCCAGGGGGAACTGCCCTTCCACGGAGGTGGAAGGGATAGTAGCCAACCCGGGAAGAACCAGCAGCAAACCCGGGGAGGGCCGAGCAGACGAAAGAACAGCGCAAGGTCCTGTGTCGTTCCTCCATGAAGAGGGGGAGCGACAATGAGGACAATAGATTATTAATTATTTGATGCAAATGATCACATCCTCATGAAAAACAAATCCTCAAAAAAGTTAATTAATTTTAGAGGAATTAATTAGGGTGGAAAAAGGATAGAAATTACAGGGGAAAAAATTTCCTGAACCTAGAAAATGTAACATTTAAATACAAATCCAATTTGTAGATGGAAGATCTAATTCTACCTTTCAAATACTTAAAAATATTAATAAACCAACATTTTATAAAAGACTTAAAAACTTCAATACTTCATTAATTTATTAAGTCTCAAGTAACTAATATTTATCTTGTTTGATATCCAGTCTAAAGCAGTCAGAAACATGTTACTCAAGAATATTGGTTAGAATATTCTCCATGCTTTCACAGAAGAATCCAAACTGTAGATGAAGACAGACTTCAAAAAATGGTTATGGTTAAAATGATAAAACTCAATGAGGAGAGCCAGTTATGTTCAGTGCACATAACATTTTAGAAAGTACCTGTGTGGGAAGGGCAGCCTAAAAGATTTTCAAAAGGCCCCTGGGATCTTCCTTGGCAGGACAAGAAAGGTATAAATACACAAGGCAGGGGGTGGAGTTCATTGGTGAGGCCTGGGTAGGCAAGAAAAATTAAGGGCAGGAAGGTGAGTTCAGGGAAAACATTAGGAACTCCATTTTGTTAACTGCCACATGAAACTTGACCCAAGGCTTAGCATGGAGATAGAAAATATTGGAGATGGCAGCCTCTGGGCAATTTTTTTTATCATTTGACAGGTAGAGTCATAGACAGTGAGAGACAGACAGAGAGAAAGGTCTACCTTTCGTTGGTTCACTCCCCAGATGGCCACTATGGCCAGCACTGTGCCAATCTGAAGCCAGGAGCCAGGTGCTTCTTCCTGATTTCCCATGCAGGTGCAGGGCCCAAGCACTTGGGCCATCCCCCACTGCCTTCCCAGGCCACAGCAGAGAGCTGGCCTGGAAGAGGAGCAACTAGGACTAGAACCCAGCACCCATATGGGATGCCAGTGCTGCAGGTGGAGGATTAACCAAGTGAGCCATGGTGCCGGCCCTGAGCTATTTCTTTTTAAAAATAATAATTTACAAAATTTGAAAGGCAAAGAGAGAGATCAATCTTCCATCAGCTGGTTCGTTCCCCAAGTGACCACATAAACCAATAGTCGGGGCTGGGCCAGGCTCAAGTCAGAAGCCACGAACTCCATCCCAGTCTCCCACCTGGGTGGTAGGAGCCCAAGTACTTAGGGGCCATCTTCTGCTTTTTCTCTGGGCTGGGCTCTTTTCAGGACAATAAACGCTTTGAAGACCCAGCTTCACCTGTCAGTCAGAACTTAACAAAGGCAGCAGAGAACACAAGAGATTACCATGAAGATTTCACAGAAGCGACCAAGGTGAAGCTGAGTGTTGTCCTCTGCTCAAGAACCAGACCTACAGTCTTGAAAGCTTTTATTGGAGTCAGGCAAAGGAAAACCGCGTGCTTCCTTTTTATGGTCTGGGCTCAGACTGATCCCAATGTAGGTGATTATACTCACCCTTGAAATATCAGGTCTTTCAGCCCAGGATGGTTCCAAACAGGGTAGTTACCAGAAAAGGGGAGAAGTAGGCGTTTGCCCTCTGAGAATGACAAAGGGTGCCCACTAAGATGGAGTGGAGTGAGTTGTTACCCCTAAAGGCAGGGGGTACGAAGCATCTGAGAACAGAAGAGGGCTTTTGGCTCCACCAGAGAGGGAACTGGCCCAAAATGGTAAGCTGTTTCTGCATTGTCAAGCTGTTTGCTCCCAAGGACCAGAGATAGAAGAGAAAGAAGGGTTCAGAGTAATTGGGTGGAAAATAAAATTACAGAGGTTGTTTTCAAAATACAGAAACAGACTAACTTGGTGGCAATCACTTTAGTCAAAGGAAGAAATGATAGTGATTTTTGTACAGTGAGGTGAATATTCAAATTTTGGGTAGTTTTCAAAGGCCAGCAGGATTTACTCCCAGATTTGATGTGAAACATAAGTGAGATAGTAGTGAAAAATCACTTGAAGTTTTGTTGCTCTAAAACAGCTGGTACAATGGAGTAAGCATTAGGTTTTCTTGGTGCAAAATTGAAAGTTTGATTTTAGAAAAGCAAAGATTGAAATGCTTACCAGACAGTGTTGCAAATTACCAACTGGAGTTTAGGGACAAATTCAGTGATGTAGGGGGAAAATGTAGTCATTTGTGCATAGATTGTATTCTAAGTGAATTCATGTACAGACCAAATATACACAGAAAAGATAAGTTAGGGGGCTGAGTTTCAGGATGCTCTAAAGTTTAAAGACATGGAAAAGAAAAGGGAACTTCCAATGATACTGAGACAGAACTGTAAATAGATAGGAATAATAAAAGAACTTGGATGTTACAGTTTGAGGAGGATGTAAACTGGGAATCACTGACATCGCAACATGAACCTCAGCAGCAACTTTCAAGAAATGGTTATCTATTAGAACTTATCTTTGGCAAATGGCAGGGCAAAGTTACCACCTATCATTAGTCACATTGAACATTAATGGCCTGAACTGTCCAGTTAAAAGACACCGATTGGCTGATTGGGTTAAGGAACAAAACCCATCTATTTGCTGCTTACAAGAAACACATCTTGCCAACAAAGATGCATACAGACTGAAAGTGAAAGGCTGGAAAAAGATATACCATGCCAACAGAAATGAAAAAAGAGCTGGCGTAGCCATCTTAATATCGGACAACATAAACTTTACCACAAAAACTGTTAAGGGAGACAAAGAAGGCCACTATATAATGATTAAGGGATCAATTCAACAAGAAGATATAAAAATTATCAATGTATATGCACCTAACTACAGGGCACTGGTTTATTTAAAAGATTTGTTAAGGGACTTAAAGGGAGACTTAGACCCCAATACAATAGTACTGGGGGACTTCAATACTCCACTCTTAGAAATAGATCAACCGGACGGAAGATCAACAAGGATACAGTAGTTTTAAACGACACTATAGCCCAAATGGATCTAACAGATATATACAGAACTTTCAATCCTACAGCTAAAGATTACATACTCTTCTCAGCAGTACATGAAACCTTCGCTAGGATTGACCACATACTAGGCCATAAAGCAAGTCTCAGCAAATTCAAAAGAATTAGAATCATACCATGCAGCTTCTCAGACCATAAAGGAATGAAGTTGGAAATTAGCAACTCAGGAATCCCTAGAGCATACGCAAACACCTGGAGATTGAACAACATGCTCCTGCATGAACAATGGGTCATAGAAGGAATTAAACGAGAAATCAAAAATTTTCTGGAAGTAAATGAGGATAAAAGCACAACATACCAAAACTTATGGGACGCAGCAAAAGCAGTGTTAAGAGGAAAGTTTATACATAAAGTTTATAAATCAAGAAATTGGAAAGGCACCAAATAGATGAGCTTTCAATTCACCTCAAGGATCTAGAAAATCTACAACAAACCAGACCCAAATCTAGTAGGAGAAGAGAAATAATTAAAATCAGAGAAGAAATCAACAGGATTGAATCCAAAAAAAAACATTACAAAAAATCAGCCAAACGAGGAGCTGGTTTTTTGAAAAAATAAACAAAATTGACACCCCATTGGCCCAACTAACTAAAAAAAGAAGAGAAAAGACCCAAATCAATAAAATCAGAGATGAAAAAGGAAACATAACAACAGACACCACAGAAATAAAAAGATTCATCAGAAATTACTACAAGGACTTGTATGCCAGCAAACAGGGAAACCTATCAGAAATGGATAGATTTCTGGACACATGCAACCTACCTAAATTGAACCAGGAAGACATCGAAAACCTAAACAGACCCATAACTGAGACAGAAATTGAAACAGTAATAAAGGCCCTTCCAACAAAGAAAAGCCCAGGACCAGATGGATTCACTGCTGAATTCTACCAGACATTTAAAGAAGAACTGACTCCAATTCCTCTCACACTATTCAGAAAAATCGACAAAGAGGGAGTCCTTCCAAATTCTTTCTATGAAGCCAGCATCACCTTAATTCCTAAGCCAGAAAAAGATGCAGCACTGAAAGAGAATTACAGACCAATATCCCTGATGAACATAGATGCAAAAATCCTCAATAAAATTCTCGCCAATAGAATGCAACAACACATCAGAAAGATCATCCACCCAGACCAAGTGGGATTTATCCCTGGTATGCAGGGATGGTTCAATGTGCACAAAACAATCAATGTGATACACCACATGAATAGACTGCAGAAGAAAAACCATATGATTATCTCAATAGACGCCGAGAAAGCATTTGATAAAATACAACACCCTTTCATGATGAAAACTCTAAGCAAACTGGGTATGGAAGGAACATTCCTCAATACAATCAAAGCAATCTATGAAAAACCCACAGCCAACATCCTATTGAAAGGCGAAAAGTTGGAAGCATTTCCACTGAGATCTGGTACCAGACAGGGATGCCCACTCTCACCAGTGCTATTCAGTATAGTTCTGGAAATTCTAGCCAGAGCTATTAGGCAAGAAAAAGAAATTAAAGGGATACAAATTGGGAAGGAAGAACTCAAACTATCCCTCTTTGCAGATGATATGATTCTTTATTTAGGGGACCCAAAGAACTCTACTAAGAGACTATTGGAACTCATAGAGGAGTTTGGCAAAGTCCCAGGATATAAAATCAATGCACAAAAATCAACAGCCTTTGTATACACAGGAAATGCCATGGCTGAGGAAGAACTTCTAAGATCAATTCCATCACAATAGCTACAAAAACAATCAAATACCTTGGAATAAACTTAACCAAGTACGTTAAATATCTCTACGATGAAATTACAAAACCTTAAAGAACGAAATAGAAGAGGATACCAAAAAATGGAAAAATCTTCCATGCTCATGGATTGGAAGAATCACTATCATAAACATGTCCATTCTCCCAAAAGCAATTTATAGATTCAATGCAATACCAATCAAGATACCAAAGACCTTCTTCTCAGATCTGGAAAAAATGATGCTGAAATTCATATGGAGACACAGGAAACCTCCAATAGCTAAATCAATCTTGTACAACAAAAACAAAGATGGAGGCATCACAATACCAGATTTCAGGGCATACTGCAGGGCAGTTGTAATCAAAACAGCATGGTACTGGTACAGAAACAGATGGATAGACCAATGGAACAGAATAGAAATACCAGAAATCAATCCAAACATCTACAGCCAACTCATATTTGATCAAGGATCCAAAACCAACCCCTGGAGTAAGGAAAGTCTATTAAATAAATGGTGCTGAGAAAATTGGATTTCCATGTGCAGAATCATGAGGCAAGACCCCTACCTTTCACCTTACACAAAAATTCACTCAACATGGATTAAAGACTTAAATCTGTGACCTAACACCATCAAATTATTAGAGAGCATTGGAAAAACCCTGCAAGATATAGGTACTGGCAAAGACTTCTTGGAAAACACCCCAGAAGCACAGGCAGTCAAAGCCAAAATTAACATTTGGGATTGCATCAAATTGAGAAGTTTCTGTACTGCAAAAGAAACAGTCAGGAAAGTGAAGAGGCAACCAACAGAATGGGAAAATATATTTGCAAACTATGTAACTCATAAAGGGTTGATAATCAGAATCTACAAAGAAATCAAGAAACTCCACAACATCAAAACAAACAACCCACTTAAGAGATGGGCCAAGGACCTCAATAGACATTTTTCAAAAGAGGAAATCCAAATGGCCAACAGACACATGAATAAATGTTCAAGATCACTAGCAATCAGGGAAATGCAAATCAAAACCACAATGAGGTTTCACCTCACCCCGGTTAGAATGGCTCACATTCAGAAATCTACCAACAATAGATGCTGGAGAGGATGTGGGGAAAAAGGGACACTAACCCACTGTTGGTGAGAATGCAAATAGGTTAAGCCACTATGGGAGTCAGTCTGAATATAACCCTACAATTCAGCCCAGCCATCCCACTCCTTGGAATTTACCCAAAGGAAATGAAATTGGCAAACAAAAAGCTGTCTGCACATTAATGTTTATTGCAGCTCAATTCACAATAGCTAAGACCTGGAACCAACCCAAATGCCCATCAACAGTAGACTGGATAAAGAAATTATGGGACATGTACTCTATCGAATACTATTCAGCAGTCAAAAACAATGAAACCCGGTCATTTGCAACAAGATGGAGGAATTTGGAAAACATCATGCTGAGTGAAATAAGCCAGTCCCAAAGGGACAAATATCATATGTTCTCCCTGATCGGCAACAACTAACTGAGCACCAAAGGGGAAACTTGTTGAAGTGAAATGGACACTATGAGAAACAGTGACTTGACCAGCTCTTGTCCTGTTGATGTACAATGTAATACTTTATGCATTTTAGTATTTTTTTTGTTCTAGTACCATTGGTTGAACTCTGTAATTATCACACAATTATTCTTTGGTGTTTAAATTTTAACTAAAAAGTGATCCCTGTTAGGAATTTGGAAAATATTATGCTGAGTGAAATAAGCCAATCCCAAAGGGACAAATACCACATGTTCTCCCTGATAGGTGACAACTAACTGAGCACCAAAAAGGAAACCTGTTAAAGTGAAATGAACACTATGAGAAATGGTGTCTTGATCAGCCCTCGCCCTGACTGTTGATGAACAACTTAATATGTTATCCCTCTTAGTATTTTTTTTGTTTGTTTTACTTAATACTTTTGGTTAAATACTGTAATCAATACACAATTATTCTTAAGTGCTGAAACTTAACTGAAAAGTGATCACTGTTAAATATAAGAGTGGGAATAAGAGAGGGAAGAGATGTACAATTCGGGACATGCTCAAGCTGACTTACCTCAAACGGTAGAGTTAGAAACATACCAGGGGATTCCAATTCAATCCCATCAAGGTGGCATGTACCAATGCCATCTCACTAGTCCCAGTGATCAATTTCTGTTCACAATTGATCATAATGATAGGACTAAGAGCCAAAGGGAGCACATAAACAAGAATAGTGTCTGCAAATACTAGTTGATAGAATAAAAAAGGGAGAGAACGATCCAACATGGGAAGTGAGATACACAGCAGACCCATAGAATGGCAGATGTCCTAAACAGCACTCTGGCCTCAGAATCAGCCCTTAAGGCATGTGGATCCGGCTGAAAAGCCCATGAGAGTATTTCAGGCATGGAGAGCCAAGACACTCTGGCAAAAAAAAAAAAAAAAAAAAAAAAAAACCTACATGAAAAATCTCCACGAGTGAGATCCCAGTGGAAAGAATGGGTCATCAAAGAAGGAGGTACCTTTCTCTGAAGGGAGGAGAGAACTTCCACTTTGACCATGGCCTTGTCTAAATATGATCAGAGTCAGTGAACTCAGGGGGCTTCCATAGCCTTGGCAACGCATGACAAGAGCCTAGGGTGATTACTGATGCCATAAACAAGAGTGTCAATTTATTAAGTCAACAACAGGAGTCACTGTGCACTTACTCCTCATGTAGGATCTTTGTCCTTAGTGTGCTGTACATTGAGATTTAATGCTATAACTAGTACTCAAACAGTATTGTTCACTTTATGTTTCTGTGTGGGAGCAAACTGTTGAAATCTTTACTTAATATATGCTAACCTGATCTTCTGTATATAAAGAGAATCGAAAATGAATCTTGATGTGAATGGAAGGGGAGAGGGAGTGGGAAAGGGGAGGGTTGCGGGTGGGAGGGAAGTTATGGGGGGGAAGCCATTGTAATCCATAAGCTGTACTTTGGAAATTTATATTCATTAAATAAAAGTTAAAAAAAAGAAATGGTTATGGTGGAATGTTGTGGCGGAAAGTCTGATTCAGTAGCGTAGCAGTTAGGTTTATGTGTCAATTTTTCTGGATCATGGGGTGTCCAGATATTTGGTTAAAGAATATTTCTGGGTTTGTCTGTGAGGGTGAGATTAACATTTGCACCTGTAGGCTGAGTAAAGCAGGTGGGGGTGAGCCTCCTCCAGTGTGTTAACAGCCTGAATAGAATAAAAGATTAAGAATCATTCTCCACCTCTCTGCTTCTCTGCCACTCTGGTTGTCTTTGACCTAAGACAGTAGTCCTCACCTGTCTTTGAATGTGGATTCAGACTATAACCTGCATTTTTGGCTTTTCTCATTCTCTAGCTTACCAACTATAGATCTTGGGATTTCTCAGATTCGATAATCATGTGAGCCAATTCAGACTAAATAGTTGCCAGCTGATGCCAATGCTTTGAGTAGCAAGGACATAGGGAAGGTAGAGAATTCCAGAATAACTGAAATGGCTTAGGGAATCAATGAGAGGTGGATGTTTGAATCAGATGTGAGGAAGAAGATTACAGTCTAGGTTAAATGATGAACCTCTTTGACTAAGTACTTTTTAAAATTTTATCTAAGTTATACAAGTTACATGTATTTCATATCTACAGACTTGGGAACACAGTGGTACTTCCCCCCACCCTCACTCCAACCAATGCTTCAACGCATTCTCCTCCTCCCTCTCACATTCCCATGCTTAATTTTTACAAAGATCTATTTTCAGTTTACTTAATGATCATAGCTGACTAAGTTTTATGAATGGACTGAAGCTGATCATCTCGTAAGTTATAGTGGTCAGACTATGAATGTGGCAGAAGCATATGAAAAACAAAATGATTCTTGCCAGAGGTCCCAGACTTCTATCGGCCTCCAGTCCAGACTCCAACTAGTGCAGTCAGGATCAGAGTGAGAGATAATATTAAAGTGCATAAGACTCCATATATGTGCCCTGTGTGCTGTTTATGGTGTACTGAGTCACTCCTACCTTGTCTTCTGGTGTGACATTTAAAGAAAAAAACTAAATTGATATATGTGAAAAGAAATAGGAAGATTTGTTGTGAGTCAATTTCTTACTCTTATTTTTATAACCTTCTACCCCTGGGGCTTTGAAAAAACAGCACTTTATCACTTTTTCTATTTTAGAACTGTAACAATATCAACATCTTATTTACCTCACTTTAAAAACCTAGAATTGGACATTATTAAAATGAGTCTGAAAAGCATTTTTTTTTGCTATTTTATCTATCCATAAAAGGTCTTCATTTTAATTTCTGTATACAGTTAGAATGCATGAACTGATGATACAGCCATATACATTTTTGGAGATTATAAAATTCCATTTCAAAGTATAATGAAAAGAGAAACTATTTAAAGTAATCATGTAAATATATTTTAGAGTTGTGCAGGAACGAAATTATGAAACCTCAGCATTTCACTATAGACCAGTCTTTTCTGCTGGTATCTATAGTCAATCATCTAAAACATTGAAATGATCCAAAATTAGTGTAACTCTAAAATAGGGTATTGAAAATCAAATGTAAATATGCATATTCTAAATCCCTCATTATAATATTTTAACATGTAACACATTTAAAATAGTAATAATACACACATGTACTTACACTGAGGGTATCTAAACATATAGACATTTTACCAAATGTAAATAGGATGTCTTCAGGGAGTTTTAGCTTTGCCTCTAAGAACATAGTTTGTCCTTAAGAACAACTGCCAGAAAGCTCAACTGATAAATTAAAAAGAAAATAAAGTATTAGCATCAGTATATTGGGTTATTTTACTCTTTTGCTATGAATCATCAGAGAATCCAAACTAATGGGATAAAGATCTCTGAGATTCAAAGCAAATTAGGATTTGAATCCTGGAAATATTTTGAGCAAATATTTGGAGAGCCACTGAAGTCAATGACAAGGGCAATGAATTTTTAAAATTAAAGTTGAAGCCAGGTTCTTCTGATCCTGGAGTTTCCCTCGCTATCACAAAGTACACTGGGCACATTCTTCCTTCTTAAATGCTCCACACCCCTGAGCCTTCAAAGGTGTCTTCTGATGGCTTAAAAACCTCTGTCAAGCTAACACATACTGCAGATGGTTTGTGAATACCTCTGTGCTATTGGCAACTCATACTTTTCTTTGAATGGTGTAATGGCCTAAGCACCCGTGAGGTAGGAGCCTGCCATTACTGATCTATATATTTCCTGCAGAGCGACTGTGTCGAGAGGGCTCTGTGTAGAGAACTGATGATAGCCAGCTCCCCAAGCAGCTGCCATGTGGTTAGGGAACATAAGCTGAGTGGGCAGAAGAACCCTCTAAAGGAGTTACTGAAGCACAACATTCAGATTAGGTGGCATAGCTGTGGACTCCTGGGAGCAACAGTGGCAGAGCAGATAGTTCTTTTCTATTCTAGCTGTCAGGCAGACAGCGAAGCAGCAGGGTGACAGACTGCCACTTCAGTGACTAGCAGAAGGCTACATATCATTAAGGACTTGAAAATATAAAAATCGCTGTACCAAAACACACAGCTCTATAGTCAGGAGAGTCGCTTCTTGGAGACCCGAGTCAAGGCATCTGCTGATCATTTTATTCAAGTGATAGATACGTTCTATTAGAAAGTGTGATTCAAGGATTTAACACAGGAAAACAACATTACACGATTACTAACAAATTTTACATTCTCTAGATATAAGAAATGCCTTTAAATAGTTTTTCTCCACCTACAAATTTATTCCATATGCAGCAAATGATGTTTTTACCAAAAAGAAAGGTACAGTTTATAGTTAGAAATGGCCAGAGTCCTGCCACTGCCTTTTATACCATCCTTATGGATTCCTATGAGCTTCTCTGTGAGCCTCAACTTTGTCTTCCTCAAAATGGGAATAATAGGTAATTTTTACTTATTAGAGAATTAACAATGTTCTAAATATCCTTGGGGTGCAGTAAGTATTAAATATATGGAAGTTATAATGATTAGTACTGACAAGCAAAAGACATACTTTTCATTTGGAAAATGTTCTCTGCTGTAAAATGCTTCCACACACATTCTTATGAACCAGGTACAACACTGGAAATCTTGTTTTATGTATGAAGGACCTAGGGTTTAGTAGTAGTGATATGCACAAGATTACCATGATAGAAATTGGACTGAAAATGAAGTCTTGACTTCAATTTGACTGTTCTTCTGACTTGTGAATACTTATAAAATATGCATTAAAAATGTTGAGTAATAATCAAATGATTTGTTGGTTTTGAAATGTGCTTTCATCAATGTAAAAAACACAGAAGTATATGGAGTAATAATGGAAGAAAGACTCAAGGACCCACCCCAAAGTGTTTCCTTCCACTCTGTGTTTCATGTATTAGCGTATTGATTGGATTTGGAGTATTTAAAATAATCATTGAGAAACGGTGACTTGTTCAGCCCTTGCCCTGACTGTTGATGAACAACTTAATACTTTATCTCTCTTAGTATTTTTGTTTGTTTGTTCTACTTAATACTTTTGGTTGAATACTGTAATCAATACACAGTTATTCGTAAATGTTGAAACTTAACTGAAAAGTAATCCCTGTTAAATATAAGAGTGGGAATAAGAGAGGGAAGAGATGTACAATTTGGGACATGCTCAAGCTGACTTACCTCAAACGGTAGAGTTAGAAACATACCAGGGGATTCCAATTCAATCCCATCAAGGTGGCATGTACCAATGCCATCTCACTAGTCCCAGTGATCAATTTCTGTTCACAATTGATCATAATGATAGGACTAAGAGCCAAAGGGAGCACATAAACAAGAATAGTGTCTGCAAATACTAGTTGATAGAATAAAAAAGGGAGAGAACGATCCAACATGGGAAGTGAGATACACAGCAGACCCATAGAATGGCAGATGTCCTAAACAGCACTCTGGCCTCAGAATCAGCCCTTGAGGCATACGGATCTGGCTGAAAAGCCCATGAGAGTATTTCAGGCATGGAGAGCCAAGACACTCTGGGGGAAAAAAAAAAGACCTAAATGAAAGATCTCTGCGAGTGAGATCCCAGTGGAAAGAACAGGTCATCAAAGAAGGAGGTACCTTTCTCTGAAGGGAGGAGAGAACTTCCACTTTGACTATGACCTTGTCTAAATATGATCAGAGTTGGTGAACTCAAAAGGCTTCCATAGCCTTGGCAACGCATGACAAGAGCCTATGGTGATTACTGATGCCATAAACAAGAGTGTCAATTTGTTGGGTCAACAACAGGAGTCACTGTGCACTTACTCCTCATGTAGGATCTCTGTCCTTAATGTGCTGTACATTGTGATTTAATGCTATAACTAGTACTCAAACAGTATTGTTCACTTTTTGTTTCTATGTGGGTGCAAACTGTTGAAATCTTTACTTAATATATACTAAACTGATCTTCTGTATATAAAGAGAATTGAAAATGAATCTTGATGTGAATGGAAGGGGGGAGGGAGCGGGAAAGGGGAGGGTTGCGGGTGGGAGGGAAGTTATGGGGTGGGGGGAGCCATTGTAATCCATAAGCTGTACTTTGGAAATTTATATTCATTAAATAAAAGTTTAAAAAAATGGATGCAAATACTGGAAAAAATTAAAAATAAAATATTTTTCAGTTATTAAAAAATAATCATGAATATAGTTATATCAGGCAAACATTTTACTAATTTGTTTTTGTATCTCAACATTATATTTAGAATTCTCTCATGGTGATATAGACTAATTGAGTTTAATTTTTAAAGGATTTATTTATTAATTTGAAAGGCAGAATTACAGAAAGAGAAGGAGAGATGGAGAGACATCTTCCATCTTACAGTTGACTCCATAAATGGCCACAATAGTCAAGGCTGGGGTAGGCGGAAGCCAGGTCCTAGAACCTCCATCCTGGTCTCCCAAGTGAGTGGCAGGGGCTCAAGTACTTGGGCCATCTCTGCAAACTTCCTAAGCCAATTAGTAGAAATCTGGCTCAGAAATGGAGTGGCTGGGACTCAAACCAGCACTCTGATATGGAGTGCCAGCATTTCAGGGAGCCACTTAATCCACTGAACCACAACACCTCTCCTAACTTCAATGATTTTAACTTCTGAGTACCATCCTGTGCTATGAACTGAATTTGCATGTTTTATAGACTCCTTACCCCTACTGTCAATGAAAATGTCTCCATTATTTGTAGTTTGTTAAAGCTTCCTTATCTGAATTTATGCATATTTAATTAATGTGTATACCACATAACTAGAATATTTATCTTTTATTGGTTGTAAAGTTCTCTTTCATGATTACAGTGCTGCACAAATGATCTATGTTCATACTTACATATGCTCAATGTATTACATTCTAAGACATTTATGAAAACGTCCAAATAGGTTGACACATTTAAAATTCTTAATTCTGTTTTATGTCATATTTTTTGCAGACAAGCTCTTAGATTTTAAGATTGCTATATGTTTCTTACTGATTTTGACTTTTAATATTAGTTTCTATGGAATTTCAGCATGTGAAATTCCATTTTATCTGACAGTAAATATTGCCTTATCTTTTTGTTTAGTTTGTCAGATTTACCTTGCCTTCGGCCCCTGGTCATTCAATTTTATGTAATTTTACTTTTGGTGTTACTCTTGTAAGCCATACACATGCAATTTCCTCAAATCCAATTTCTTAATAACTTCTAATGAATGAATCTAATCCATTTATATTTATTCCTTTTATTCATATTGTATTTATTTTACTGTAACTTAGGTTGTCACATTTTGCTTGCGTATTTTCTTCCTGAGTTCTATGACTGTCTTAATGGATAGTCAGAGCTTTAAAAATCCACATTTCATTTTATATTTAATTTACAAACTTAGAGTTGGTCTGTATTTTGTTCCTCATACTTAACAACATGAAAATTTTAGTGAAATATCTTCTATCGATCATCAGTCAATTATTACATAGTCTTTTAATTAAACTCTGCTTGTAAAAATCCTAGAGGTCAAGGGCTGGCGCTGTGGCGCAGTAGGTTAATCCTCCGCCTGTGGCGCCAGCATCCCATATGGGCACCGGTTCTGCTCCCGGCGGCCCCTCTTCCAATCCAGATCTCTGCTTTGGCCTTGGAAAGCAGTAGAAGATGGCCCAAGTCCTTGGGCCCCTGTACCCACATGGGAGACCGGGAAGAAGCTCTTGGCTCCTGGCTTTGGATTGGTGCAGTTCCAGCCATTGTGGCCATTTGGGGAGTGAACCCATGGAAGGAAGACCTTTCTCTCTCTCTATCCCTCTGACTGTCTGTAACTCTACCTCTCAAATAAGTAAAATATTTAAAAAATCCTAAAGTTCAATACAATCTTTTTAAAGCTCACAATATTTATATTTAACCATTTTACCCTTCATCAATGCTTCTTTCATCCATCTCCTTCCTTATAGGTTAGTTTTTCTTCCTGTGCAAGTATATCCATTGGTGAAGAGAATTAGAGAAGCCATGAAAAGTTAACTCTATTGAATTGATTCCAAGTGTTTTGTCTTCACTCTGTTTTTCCTCAAATTTCCCAAGGTTTCAAGTAAGTTTCAGTCTTGGGGTGAACTGCTGCTTGATTTCAGAATAACTGAATACATTAATAATTTATTTAGGACACAAAATACAATATCTTAAAATATCAAATAAAGCATAAGTACTTTTTGAGAGAACTTTAAAATCTCAGAATAGCCTCAAATAATAATTATTTTTGGCTTTAGATAGTGAAACAACATAAAAGCCTCTTCACAAAATGTTAATAAAATTGCTTTTTACTTTATTCCATGAATGAGTTTTTAAAATTTGTCCCAAAACATAGCAATAGATCTGAATAAGCAAATAGTTTATAAAGGTCTGACAAATTCAAAGGTTTCATCCAATGCTGTTAGGTTAATTTACTCGAGATTATTGATATGCTTTCATTGTGGGTGAGTACTTTTGTGTGTGTGAAACTATTAAGTAACATGTTGTTTATATTCATGGTCACAGAAACCTCTTTGGCAATCTCTCAATGTGTTTGCTGCAATAGATGTATCCCAAAGCTCTGAGAAGAAACATGTATAGCACAAATGATACATACGCTTTTAAGCATATGCATTATTCTGTTAGTTTAAAATGTGTAACCATATCCCCAGTTTATAACAGACCCTTCTGGGATATATGGCCAAACATACATAAAAGGTGTAAGCCTAGCTAAGTCATGCTATAAGCACATGAATTAGCACAAATGCTGTGATACTGCAGTAATGAATAAGATACTGCTTTGTTTATGAGAACCAGGCACCAGTGAGAGTCTCACTGGTTAGAATGAACATTTCCTTCTTAATCCTGAGAACCTGTGTACCACTGACCTATGCAGGTACTGTAAGTTGGGGTATGTGCAGTACAAGCTTCACAACAAAAGAGAAAATGTTAATAAATGACTACAAAAGTGGTAACACTATATGGAAGTAAACACAAGGAGTTGGTGTTACAGCTGGGTAACAATGAACAGTTTTTTTTTTTTTTTTACATTGTCTGTTTTTATCATATCAGAAGAGGTCATGAAGAAACCTTACCATATGTCCTTGAGACGCCAATATTCAAAAAGATGCGATTAATTTCAAGATACATTGGTGTATACTAATCTGCTACTACTTGGCTTGAATAAGCCAGAATGGTCATCGTCCCATACTCCCTAACAGAAATTAGGGTCCATTCTTGAGGAGAGAATGTAAGGAGTAAGCTGGGTTAATAGGCAGTCAGGTTGGCCCCAGTGGAATTTAGGGTGCAAAATGCTTGCTTTCCCTGAAAGTTATCTATAGCAATATCAAAAGTGCCTGCCCCATTCCTTAGGAGCTTCCAATATTTTCATGAGAACAGCAGGGGAGTGGTTTACAGTTTACTATAAAACAAATTTGTTTTTATCCCACCCTCTGAGGACTCTTGTGTTTTACCATGAGCAAGCCAGATAGGATAAAAAGAATGCAAAACCAATCTTTTGATGGGTTTTCTCCCCACCTTGTACCTGAATGTCAAGCTGGTAAGTTTTTTTTTTTTTCTTCCCAAAAATTGTACTTAAAAACCCCAGCACCACCAGCTCCTTCAGGTTTTTCCTCTCTTGGAGCCCCCTCCTTGCTGCTCTGGCTGGAGACCTCGGACTCTAATAAATCTTGTTTTTAAATACTTCAAAAAATATTCTTCAACTCACTGTATATTTTTTATTTGATAACAAACATTTAACCAATTATCCCTGTTACCAAATTAAGTGACATTAGACTTAATCAAGGACTTCAGTCCTCACCATAGGAAACAACTAGAATTTCTTGAACCTGACCATGTATGTCTTTTCTTAGGTAAATTCTGAATAAGGACAGCATGAAATACCTCACATCCAATAACACAGCCAAACAATTAAATTGGAGAATAACGAATTTATTTAAAGGGTGATGAGTTAACTAGCAGCTTAATCTATCAATTGGTTGGCTTCTTTTAGCAAAATCTTTACCATGTTCTCTATTTACATAAAGGGAACAGATTTTATGTATTTTATATATATATACAATTTTAAGAACATAATGGTTCTTTCCACTCTCTCTCTCTCCTTCCCTCCCACCTTCCCTCCCCTGCCTTTTTGTGGTGATATACTTTCAATTTACTTTGTATAGTGGAGGATTAAGCCTGTGATTATGAAGAGTTCAAGTAGTAAGTAGAGAAACCCTGTTCCTCAGGAGTATAGACAAGAGCTATAAATAATAATCAAATTTCAAGATGTCAATTTCACTTATTTGCATTATTTTTTGTACTCTATGTAACAGTTACCATGTAACAGACAATGATAATTGTCTTTGGGGACTGACTTATTTCACTAAGCGTAATGGTCTCCAGTTGTATCCATTTTGCTGTGAAAGACAAGATTTCATTCTTTTATGGCTGTATATATACCACATTTTCTTTATCCAGTCATCAGTTGATGGACTTCTGGGTTAATTCAATATGTTAGCTATTGTGAATTGAGCTGGTAGAAACATGGGGATTCCGATAATCCTTTTGTATGTGATTTCATTTCCTTTGGGTAAATTCCCAGGAGAGGGATGGCTGGATCATATGGTAGGTCTATCTTCAGATTCCAGAGGAATCTCCATTCTGTCTCCCATAATGGTTGTAGTAGGTTGTAATTCCCACCAACAGTGTATTAGGGTCCCTTTTTCTCCATATCCTTACCAGCATTTGCTATTTTTTTTTTTTTATTTTTCGATGATAGCCAGTCTAACTGGGGTGGGGTAAAACCTCATTGTAGCCGGCGCCGCGGCTCACTAGGCTAATCCTCCGCCTAGCGGCGCCGGCACACCGGGTTCTAGTCCCGGTCGGGGCGCCGGATTCTGTCCCGGTTGCCCCTCTTCCAGGCCAGCCCTCTGCTGTGGCCAGGGAGTGCAGTGGAGGATGGCCCAGGTGCTTGGGCCCTGCACCCCATGGGAGACCAGGAAAAGCACCTGGCTCCTGGCTCCTGCCATCGGATCAGCGCGGTGCGCCGGCCGCAGCGCGCCGGCCGCGGTGGCCATTGGAGGGTGAACCAACGGCAAAGGAAGACCTTTCTCTCTGTCTCTCTCTCTCACTGTCCACTCTGCCTGTCAAAAAAAAAAAATTAAAAAAAAAAAAACTCATTGTGGTTTGGATTTGCATTTCCCTGATGGCTAATGATCCTGAGCATTTTTTTTCCATGTGTTTCTTGGCCACTTGAATTTCCTATTTTGAAAAATGCCTGTCAAGTCCTTGGCCCATTTCTTAACCAGATTGTTTTATTGTTGCATTTCTTGAGCTCCTTAAATATTCTGGACATAAATTTTTCACCAGATGCACTGTTTACAACTATGTTCTCCAAATCTATCTATGTTCTTCATATCTATCTATCTATGCTTACTTAGTTTGTTGAGAGTTTCCTTTGCTGTGCAGAAGCTTCTTAGTTTTATGTAATTCCATTTGTCTAATTTTGCTTTTATTGCCTGTGCTTCTGTGGTCTTATCCAATAAGTCTTTGCCAAGGCCAATGTCTCAGTCTTTCCCCTATCTTTTCCTTTAGTAATTTGATGTTTTGGGGTCTTAGATTGTTGATCAATTATGACTTTTGTAAAGGGTGTAATGTAGGAGTTTTGTTTCATACTTCAGCATATGGAGATCCAAATTTACCCACATTCTTTATTGAAGAAACAGACCTTTATCCAGGGGATGATATTAGCTCATTTGTCAAAGATCAGTTGATGGGACTGGCATTGTGGCACAGCAGGTAAATTTGCTGCCTGTGACACCAGCATCCCATATGTGTGTCAGTCTGTGTCCCAGCTGCTCCACTTCTGATTCAGTTCTCTGCTAATGGCCTGGGAAAAGCAGCAGAAGGTGGCCCAAAAGTTTGGGCCCTTGCCACTCATGTGTGAGACCCTAATGAAACTGCTGGCACCCTGCTTTGATCTAGACCAACCCTGGCTATTGCTGCCATCTGAGGAGTGAACCAGATGATGGAAGATTTCTCTCTCTCCCTCCTCTCTCTCTCTCTCTCTCTCTCTCCGTCCTCTCTCTCTCTCTCTCTCTGTCCTCTCTCTCTCTCTCCATCCTCTCTCTCCATCCCCGTCTCTCTCTCTCCATCCCCGTCTCTCTCTCTCCGTCTCCGTCTCTCTCTCTCCATCTCTCTCTCTCTCTCCGTCTCTCTCTCTCTCTCTCTCCCTGTCTCTCTCTAACTTTGACTTTAAAATTCATAAATCTTTTTTTAAAAAGATTGATTGGTTGTAGATGCATGGATTAAATAATGGGATATCTAACTTGTTTCATCAGTCCACATGTCTATTTTTTTAACTTTTATTTAATGAATATAAATTTCCAAAGTACAGCTTATGGATTACAATGGTTCCCCCCCCATAACTTCCCTCCCACCCACAACCCTCCCCTTACCCACTCCCTCTTCCCTTCCATTCACATCAAGATTCATTTTCGATTCTCTTTATATACAGAAGATCAGTTTAGCATACATTAAGTAAAGATTTCAACAGTTTGCACCCACATAGAACCACAAAGTGAAAAATACTGTTTGAGTACTAGTTATAGCATTAAATCACAATGTACAGCACATTAAGGACAGAGATCCTACATGAGGAGTAAGTGCACAGTGGCTCCTGTTGTTGACTTAACAAATTGACACTCTTGTTTATGGCATCAGTAATCACCCTAGGCTCTTGTCATGAGTTGCCAAGGCTATGGAAGCCTTTTGAGTTCTCCGACTCTGATCATATTTAGACAAGGTCATAGTCAGAGTGGAAGTTCTCTCCTCCCTTCAGAGAAAGGTACCTCCTTCCTTGATGACCTGTTCTTTCCACTGGGATCTCACTCGCAGAGATTTTTTTTTTTTTTGCCAGAGTGTCTTGGCTTTCCATGCCTGAAATACTCTCATGGGCTTTTCAGCTGGATCCGCATGCCTTAAGGGCTGATTCTGAGGCCAGAGTGCCCACATGTCTATTTTTGTGTCAAAACCAGGCAGTGAATAATTTGCTTAAGTAACAGAAGCATGGATAAACCGTTTCTCTGTCTTTCAAAATGGCATGCTGATTATAAACAAAAGATTTGGTGCTTTAAATTTGTTCAGAATTCTGTTGTACCCCTTATAGATTTATTTCATAGTGCCCAATTTGTTAAAAGACAGTCGTATCACAGGAGCTCAGCTCCAGGAAGATCTATTTCAATTTTGGACAAGCCTAGGAACAAATTCACAGCTTTCTGGGGAGTCATACCTCTTTATCCTTGTAGCAGTGGGCAAGCAAGCACAATCAACTCTGCTAAAGGAAGACAGCAAGCATACAAAAGAGATCCGCACCCAGCTCTACTCACAGTTTTTTTTTTTAAATACTTTTTTGAAAATTTATTTATTAGAAATAAAATTTATATTATTTATTTGAAAATAAGGGTTAAAAGAGAGGGGGAAAGACAGATCTTCCATATGCTAGTTCACTCCCCAGGTGGCTGCTACAGCCAGGACTGGGCCAGCCTGAAGCCAGAAGCATTTGTAAACTCTCTCATAGGTCCAGGAGTTGGTTCATAGCAGGTCAGGAGATCTCTATCCTTTCAAGAAAGTCCAGTTTGTTATCTTACAAGGTAAGATTATCTTACAAGGTTCTCTTACAAGGTAGCCCAGCTGCAGAGCTGACAGATAGCTCAGTATATACCCAACAAGCTGATGGTTTGGTTACTATTGTAGAGGTGTGCGACCAGTGCACCAGGAAATCTGCAGCCACAAGGTTGGTTATATCCTATCTGATTAGAGAAAAGGTGCAATAAAGGTTATTTGCCACCTTTCAAGGGGAAATTTAGATGGCCCATTAAAATGGTTAAAGCTATCTTATAATCTGTAGGAAACAGTGTAATATCACATCATATATATAATGGAACATAAGCATTATCACACACACTGGCCATCGAGTCAAATTCATCATTACCTAATAATATCAAAAAATGGGGCTTTGAAAGGGAATGACTTTTTTTTTTTACTATATTGGGGTGGTGTGCAGCTCTGTTGAGAGGCTGTGCACACAGATCTCAGTTGTTTGATTTTTAGCCCAGAGGCCAGAATCTTGCTCATCCCAAGATCCCACAGCTGAAGCAGCCACATTGTAATGGATTCAGAGGCCTTTTGCTAAACCTTAGATTTGAGATGGACTAGATTTATCTGAGAGTATTCAGAGGACTTTGGCTAAAATGTAGGTCTGAGATCTGCTAGCTCTGAGTATGAGGCGGAGCACTGTGTACTCTGTCAGCTGAGCAAGGAGGCTTCCCTGCCCCTGGTCTTCCAGGCATCGCTGGCACAGGAAGACTCTCTGTGTCCATTTGCTCCTCGTTCGGCTCTGCTGCTTCTCACAGCTCCTGGCTCCTCTGCTCTGCTTCCCCAGCAGCTTCAGCACTTTCCCCTCCTTCCACCACGCTGCTTCCTGCACCCCACCCTGGAAATGGCGGCGATGGGGAATGCACCTGCTTTTGTGCAGGGGACATGGGCTCAGGCTGGAGCTCATCAGAGCTGCCCTCCGTGATGCTGTCTTTTTTCATTTTTCCTTAAGGAGCATAGCAAGCCCCATTCCTCGGGTTCCACCTCAACTCGGTAATGTTGACCTTCCCCAAGGCAGTGAGAAGGAACCCCACCAGCTATCTGGGGGTCCTTTTCTAGGGCATGCTGCACAGTGTGTTTTTTGGTCTTAGTCTGCAATCTCGCATAGTTTTCTGCCTACAAGGCCATCAAAAAGACCCACCCCATGTACCGTGCTGCGCTCCGGGCATCTTCTTGCTCTACGGTCTCTACGAGAAAATGCAATGCCTTCTCTGCACTAGGGTACGAGACCTCCACTTCAGCCCACTTTGGAGGGAGGGCAATGTACCTAGGCAGACAAGGTCATAGTCACCAAGTCCCATGAACTTGCAGCTGGCCACACCTGCACCCTACCCTGCAGTGGGGCAGAAGTCTCCATTTTTGCCCAGAGGCAAATCCAACTGAATGCCATTTTAGCTCAGTTCCAGGAAAATTAGGTTCAGTTTCAGACAGGCCAAAGAACAACATCCCAGCCTTCTGCAAATTAATACCTCTTTATATTCCCAGCGCCAGGTGAGCATATATACAGTGCAAAATCCTGTATGCCTGTGGACGCGGGTGAGCACACGAAAGAGGTCTGCACTCAGCTACGGGCCCCAGCCTGTTATACAAGCTTACAGCCAACAGTAGCAAATAGCTGAGCAATTACGTAACAGTTGCAGCAGTTCTGGGTCTGTAGGTTGTCATGACACTGAGAGAGCCTGATAAAGTGTTCCTTTCCAACCCTTGAACCACTTTGGCTTGACATTTCACAATCAATATGTGTCTTGTCTTTTAGGAGGGTCCCTGTGGGAGGAATGTGGAATGTTGTATCCAAAGGCCACACCAATGTAAGCTACAGCAGCAAGTATAAGTGATCATGTAATATCAAAGGTAATGAGTAGCATTGTGCATCATCTATAGGATGCATAAACCCATAAGGAAGCCAGAGATGAGGACCCATTTTTCATTTGTTTCATGTATCTTGGCATGTGACATGTCTCTGTAGAAAACCAGCCCAAACCATTCTGCACCAAATACCCCAACACCAGCCAGCTGTTGTTATTTTGCTCCCTGACTAAAGGTTCTATGTGGTCCAGGTGTTTATCCGTAACGGTCTAGAAGAAATCCATCCTTTCAGGCAAGAGCAGTTTTGTTCAGAGACTGTGATTATCTTCCAAGATAGCCCAGTTACAGAATTGATGGATAACTTGGTGTACACCCAACAAGTAGATCATCTGGTTGCCACTGCAAAGGCATACCTCCATTAAAAAGGATGCTTGCAGCCCCCAGGTTATACCTATCTTGATTGGGGCAGAGGCGAAATTAACTCTATTTGCCACCTTTCAAGGGGTGACTTTACACGGCTCAGCAAAGTAGGTATATCGGTACATAAATCTTTAAGAGTTCCAGTATCACATCATCATGGAAATAGGCATTGTTACAGATTTTGGCATTGCATCAAACCCATCATTACTGAACCATACCACAAGGTGGAGCAATGTAAAAGGGATTTACTTTTTACCTTATGACGGGTAGTTTGTAGCTGCTGGCTCAAGGCTGTACATGAAATGTTTTAATTTTAGCCTCCAAAACAAGATTTTGTCCACGTCAACACCCCAGAATTGAAATACCAAAGTTGTCAAAGGGTTCAGAGGCAATTAGGTGAACCTTATATCTCAGACTAGTTTTGTCTGATTGAATTTAGACCATTCATTTAAACTTTGAGATCTACAAGTTTTATCTGAATGGATTCAGAAGCCTTCATTTAGGCATTGATCTGAGATGTACTAGTTTTGTCAGAATGGATTCAGAGGTGTTTTGCTTAAATTAATATCTGAGATAGACTAGTTTTGTCTGAATTTATTCGGGAGCCTTTTGGGCAAACTTAGATGCCAGATCTACTAGTTTTGTTTGGCTGGATTCAAAGGCCATTTATGTAAACTTAGATCTGAAATGGGCTAGTATTGTCCTAGTGGATTCAGAGGGATTTTGGTAAACCTTAGATCTGATGTAGAATAGTTTTGTGGGAATTCGTTCATGGGACTTTTGCTTAAACATAGATGACAGATCTATTAGTTTTGAGTGGATTCATAAGCCTTTCGCTGAAATTTAGATATAACTTGGACTAGTTTTGAGTGGATTCAGAGGTCATTTGCTTAAAGTGAGCTAGACAGTCAACTAGTTTTGTCTGAGCTTATTCAAAAGCCTTTGGCTTAAACTTGGATTCCAGAACTACTAGTTTTGTCTGACTGGATTCAGAAATCTTTTGCTGAAACTTAAATCCAAGATCTACTAGTTTTGTCTGAGTTTATTCAGAGGCTTCATTCAGAGGCAAGGTCAGAAAAGAGAGAAAAAAGAAACTTAGCATGGGAATAGCATGTGGTCGTTTTCTGCTTGAATGTGAATGCTTCAACTGTAGTTATGATCTGCTTCTACGTAACCATTCCCGCTTCTGATGGTGAACTGTGCAATGGTGTTAGCCATTGCCAGACAGTGTACAGCTCAGTGTGTGTGTGAAAGAAACAACATTAGTTACTATGTATGCAGGCATAGTGTTGTGTCAATTCCTGTGGCCGCCATGTAACACTAGAATATCCAAATATCCAATCAAATGTATGCATGTGGTCATACAAGAGGGACAAGAAGCTAAAACCACATATAAGGAAATACCACTCTTTGGTCAGGGCTCAGTCTTCTGGAATACAAATCCACCTGAGCCTTATGCGGGCATAACAGACTGCTTCATGAGTGTGCTGTCTCATCTCTACTCATGAATCCCACTGCAGCCTTTTGCTTAAACTTTGATCTAAGATTGACTATTTTTGAGTTTATTCAGGGACCTTTTCCTTAAACTTAGATCTGAGATGGGATAGTTTTGTCTGAATGATTCAGAGCTTTCTTGCTGAAACTTAGGTCTGAGATTGATTAGGTTTGTCAGAGTGGAATCAGAGGCCTTTCATTTCAACTTTGATGTGAGATCTACTTGTTTCCTGTGAATGGAATCGCTGGCCTTTGGGTTAAACCTAGATTCTAGGTCTTCTTGTCTTGTTGGACTGAATTCAAAGGTATGTTTTGTCACCTCTACTGGTTCTGGGTATGCTGGTGGAACACTGAGCGCCCCGCTACCTGGATGCCCCTGGGCCTCCCAGAGCAATGCAATCCTGCCCCTCTGGTTCCTCCTTTCAGCCATCCCTATTGCACTGCACCTGCCACCCCTTGCACCCCTTGCCCTGAACAGGTGTAGGTGAGGAGATGTAACTGGGCTCTGGGGAGGGGCGTGGCTCATGGTGCATCTCGGGGCTGCATTTGTCATTTTTCTTCTAAGGCATCTGGGAAGCCTCTTTGTTGGGGCTCCACCAACTACTTAGTCTTGTTCCCTGCCCATAGGGAATAAGAAGGACCCACCCTGCTGTGCTGTGCCGGCTGCTACTGAGGCAGCCTTCTGTCAGGCAGACTGCAAGGCCCGCTTCTGTGCCTGTAAGTGTGATCTGCCATTGCTTTCTTCCTACGAGTGAGTGGGACACAGGAATGCAGCAGTTCCTGTCACCATCGTGGCATCTTCCTGCTCGAATACCTGTCCTAGCACGTGCAATGCCTTCTTCACACTTCAGCCCACTCTCGAGGGACATCCAAGAAGCAAGGCCACAGCCACCAAGCCCCGTGTACTTGTGGCAGGCCACCCCTGAATCCCACCCTCCAGCACAGCCGAAGGCTCCATTTTGGTCTGAGGCAAATCTGGCCAAATAGACCAAGTCTATTGTTTCAAGTGAGCTCAAGGAAAATTGTGTTCAGACGTCAACATGCCAGAAGAAACTTTGGAGCATTCTGCAAGTTACTATCTCTTTAGGCTCACTGAGTAGGGCTGTTTGTCATCCATAGGATCCATTAGCCTATATTGCAACTACATTTTGGGGCTCATTTTCTGTGTGTTCTATGTGTTTTGGTATGTGTGGGGTAACTTCATTGTCTCTGGAGATAAGCATCCCAAAGCATTTGACACAAAGTACTGGAGTATTGATGGTATTATATTATTCCTGGGCTAAAGTCTGCACATCGGTCCAGCTGTTTGTCCATGTTTTGTTCAGAGACTGTGGTTACCTTGCTAGTTCGCCCAGTTGCAGAGCTGACAGATAAATTGGTGTGCGCTTGACAAGCCAACCATCTGCTTACCGCTGCAAAGTTGCGCATCCACTCCACCAGTGTTGGCAGCCACCAGCCTGTGCAATAAAGTCTTTTTTTTTTCACCTTTCAAGGGCCAATTTCAATGGCTCAGCAAAGTGTAGGCATAATCTATGTAATGGTACATGGGCATTATCACAGACACTGGCCCACAGGTTAAAACCATCATAACCAAAACATACCACAAGGTGGCGCTACGTAAAAAAGAATTTTTAACTGTATGATGGGTGGTGTGTAGCTGCAGCCACAAGGCTGTGCACACAAAAACATCATTTGTTTATCTTTAGCCCTGAAAGCAATATTTCTTCCACCACTACATCCCATAATTGAAGCAGCCGGTTGTAACAGATGCAGAAGCCTTTGTCTGAAACTTAGATCTGGGATTGACTTGTTTTGTCTGAGTGAATTCAGAGGCCTTTTGCTGAAACTTCACTCTGGAATTGGCTATTTTCGTCTGAGTGGTTTCAGTGACTTGTTTATTAAAGTTACGTCTGAATCTGCTGATTCTGCCTGAGTATGCCGGTGGAACACGGAACGCTTTGTCTTGTGAGGCGGTTGGAAGCTGTGGATGCCTCCATGTGTTCAGGAGTCCCCGTTAAAGGCTGTCTATGCAGTCCTGATCCCGACTCGGCCATCGTTGTTCCTCTCCTTCCCGCTCCCCGCCTTGCTGCTCTGTGGCCGCCTGCTTCCCGGCAGCTCCAGGAGCTGCTCCTCCTCCCCCTGTGTCAGCGTGTGCAACTGTTCTCCAAGAATGGTGCGGGTGTGGCATGCACCCAGGCACTGTGCAGGGGTCATGGCCTTAGCTGGGACCAATCAGGGCTCCTCTCAGTGCTGCTGTGTGTGTTTCCCCTCTAACTTGCATGGCAAGCCCCATGCCTTGGGCTCTGCCTCTAACTCCGTATCATTGATGTTCCACAAGCCAGTGAGACGGACACATGACACAGTGCCAGCTGCCATGGAGGCTTCCTTACCTAGTGCAGGCTTCACGGCCTGTTTTGAGGTCTCCATCTATAACCTGGCATTGCTTTCTGCCCAAGAGGCAGTTAGAACGACCTACCCCATATGACCCCTAACAACGTTTGGGCATCTTCTTCCTCAAATATCTCTCTGAGCCCATGCACTGCCTTCTGTCCATTGGTGGGTGAGCCATCCACTTGAGCCCACTCCTGCTGGGAAGGGGGTGATTGCTAAGCGGACAAGGCCACAGCCAAAAAGCATCAGGTACTTGCAGTACCCTCCAGTGGGGCAGAAGCCTCCATTTTGGCCTGAGGCAAATCCTGCTGTAAATGCCAAGTTTGAGCTCAGCTGCAGGGAAATTAGGTTCAGATTCAGACATGCCAAAAATAAAGTCAGTGCCTTCTGCAAATTAATGCCTCTTTATCCTCACAGTACCAGGTTAGCTAATGTTGGAAATGGCCTCTATGCTCATGGAGGTGGGCAAGCACACCAAAGAGATGCAGCCTCAAATACGTCCCTTAGTCTCTTACCTAAGCTTACAAACTATAGTAACAAACAGCCAAGCAGTTACATAAAAGGGTGGCACAAGGTCCGAGTCTGTGAGTTATGACAGCAAGAGAGCCAGATGAACTTTATTGAAAGGCAAAATGGCAGAGAGGCAGAGGCAGAGAGGCAGAGAGAGAGAGAGAGAGAGAGAGGTCTTCCATCCACTGGTTCATTCCGCAGATGGCCTCAATAGCCAGAGCTGTGCTGATCTGAAGCCAGCAGCCAGGAGCTTCCTTTGGGTCTCCCACACGGGTGCAGGGGCTCAAGGACTTGGGTCATCCTCTGCTGCTTTCCCAGGCCATATCAGAGAGCTGAATCAGAAGTGGAGCAGCCAGGCCTCGAACTGGGGCCCGTGTAGGATGCCAGCACTGTAGGCGGCGGCTTTACCTACTATGCCACAGTGCCCGCCCCTTACCTTTACCTTTCCAACATTGCAGTAGTTGAGGGCTCCTTGCCTCACAGTCTAGATGTGTGTTATCTTTTAGGAGGGTCCTGGTAGGTGGAGTGTGAAATACTGTATTTGAAGAGGACACTGTAAGGTAGTGCAGTGAAGAATAAGTGGGCATGTATCATCAGTAATGATTAGTGGGGCTGCCCATCATCCATAGTATCCATAAGCCCATAAGGCAAGCACAGTTGGGTCCTATTTTCTGTTTTTATGTATTTTGCCATGTGTTGGGATAAATATACTGTCTCTGCATAAAACCAGCAAAAAAGTTTCCGCATAGATCATCCCAACCCTGACCCAGTTTTATTACATTGCTCCTGTATAAATGTTTTTATGTAGGCCCAGGTGTTGTTCTCTAAGGGGTCAGAGGACTCCACCCTCTGAACCACGTTTAATTTTGGCCAGTGGCTATGGTTACCATCCAAGGTCGAGCAGTTTCAGAGTTGTTAGCTAACTGGTGTACACCCCACAAGCCGAGCACTCCATCACCTTGCCAAGTCTACCAGCTTGTTTGCAGCCACAGACTGTTTCTGACTGGGGCAAAGGTGCAATAAAGTGTATTTGCCACCTTTCAAGGGGCAATTTAGAGGGCTCATCCAAGTGGATATAGCTTTTTAAAAATACGCAGGAAATACACAGGTTACCATCACATTTTCTATGTCGTGGAACATAGATATCATTATAAACACTGGCCATTGGGTCCATTGGGTCAAATCTATCATTACCAAGCTGAGCCACCAGATGGGGAAATGTAAAAGGGAATTCTTTTTTTACTATATCATGGGTGGCCTGTATCAACTGTCCCAAAGATTGTTTACACAGCAGGAGATATCAGTTTGTTTTTATTTTCCAGTACCCAGAGCAGGATCTCATTCTTCCCAACATCACATAACTGAGGCAGCCAAGTTGTAAATGACTCAGAGGCCTTTTGCTGGATATTAGATTTGAGATCTACTGGTTTTGTCTGAGTTCCTGAGGTGGCTTTTTGCTTAAACTTAGATCTGAGATCTGCTAGTTATGCCTGAGGGTGCTGGTAGAACACTAAATCTGTCACATGAGTAAGGGAGTGTGGCTGCCCAGGACCCTCAGGAGACCCTGGCAAATACTCTGCATGGACTCATGTTCCGGACTCAGCCACTATAGTCTCTCTTACATGTTCCTGTTTGGCTGCTCTACGGCCATCTGCTACACAAGAAGTCTGTGGAACTACTGCTCCCGTCACAACAGTCATTGCGTCTATTCCCCTAAAGTGGTGGAGATGCAACCAGCCTCTCTGGGGGGCATGGCATGGGCTGGAGCTTATAAGGGCTACTCTCTTGTAAAACTTTTTTTTTTCTCTAATGTATGTGATAAGCCCTAATCCTGAAGCTGTAACTCAGTATAGATGCCTACCAGCAATGCAATGAGAAGGACCCACACTGCGGTGCCAGCTACTATCTAGGCGTCCTCACCTAAGGCATCTGTAAGGCCAGTTTGTGGAGTCCATGTGTAATCTGGTATAGCTTCCTTCACACAAGGCAGCTATAAGACTCCCCCTGCAATCCCTGACACTGTCTGGGTATCTCCCTCCTCGAATATATCTGAGCACGTGCAATGCCTTCTTCAAACTAAGTGTGTGAGCCATGCACTTCAGCACAATCATGGAGTGGGGGCAGTTACGCAAAAATGTCCCCAGCCAACAAGCCCACTGTACGTGCAACTGGCCACCCCTTCAACCCACTCTGCAGTTGGGCAGAAAGCTCCATTTTGGCCTGAGGCAAATCTGGCTAAATCCACCAAAAGTATTATTTTAGCTCAGCTCCAGGAAAATTAGGTTCGGAGATGCCAAAGAACAACTTTGAAGTCTTCTGCAAATTAATACCTCTTTATGCTCTCTGTAACAGGTGAGCATACACAAGTAACATCCTTTCTGTTCTTGGATGCATGTGAGCACATAAAAGAGATTTGCTCTCAACTACTCACTCTGGTCTCTTATCTAAGCATACAGACAGTAGTGGCAAACAGCTAAGCAGTTGCATAACTGACTTGCAGTAGTTCTGGGTCTCTTGGTTGTCATGACCATGAGGGAGCAAGATTAACTTGAGCTTTCCAACACTCCAGCCCTCTAGGGCTCCTCTTATCACAATCTATGCATTTATTATCTTTTGGGAGGGTCCCTGTGGGAGAAGTTTGGAATGTTGTATCCAAAGACCATAAGCACAATGTACACTATAGCAACAAAGTATAAGTTAACATATACCATCAAACATAATGAGTAGGGCTGTCCCATCCAGAGGATCCATAAGCCCATAAGGCAACCAAAGGTGGAGACCTATTTTCTGTTTCAGTTGTTTATGCACATGGAGAGTCACTTTTTTGTCCTTGCAGAAATCCAGCTCAGTTCTACACAGAATACCCCAACCTTGCCAGAGTTCTGTTCTATTGCTCCAAGACTAAAGGTTTTATATGGACACAGGTGTTGTTCCATAATGGGTCAGAAGCACTCCATCTTTTGATTCAAGTCCAGTTTTCATCAGTGGCTGTAGTTACCTTCCAAGGTAGTAGCAGAGCGGACAGACAACTTGGAGTGATCTTGACAAAACGGTAATCTTCCTACCTTGGCAGAGGTGTTTGTCCAAGGCCGCCAGATTGTTTGTAACTACCAGCGTATATATTGAGTTGGAGCAAAGGTGCAATAACATCAACTTGGCACCTTTCAAGGGGCAATTTAGATTGCTCAGCAAAGTGGTATCAGCTGTTGTATAAAGCGTAAGAGAGAATGTAACATCCCATAATCTCTGTAATAGAACATCTGTATTGCCATGCATTGGCCATTGAGTCAAAACTGTCATTACTGTTGGAGTAATGTGTAGCCACTGCTTCAAGGCTATGCACACAGATACTTTTTTTTTTTTTTTTTTGCCCCAAGAGCAACATTTCATCTACCACCACATCCCATAACTGAAGTAGCCAAGTTGTAACGGATTCAGAAGCCTTTTGCTAAACCTTAGATCTGAGATCGACTGCTTTTGTCTGAGTAGGTTCAGAGACCTTCTGTTTCAAGTTAGACCTGAGATCAGCTAGTTTTTCCAGAGTATGAGGTGGGACGTCAGATGCTTTGTCACCTGATGGCCCCTGGTCACCCAGGAGTCCCTGGCATAGACTCTGTGCCATGCTGCCCGTGGCTTGACTGCCACTTTGCTCTTTGTGCTGCTCCGTGCTGGCTGTTCCACATCCCACCTGATTTTCCATCAGCATCCACAGAGCTGTCCCTTACACCCCGGCTCCAGAGGGGTGAATTCGAGGGACCCATCTAGGATACGTGCAGGGGGCATGGCTCAGGCTGGAACGCAAGAGGGCTGCTCTCAGTGGTGCTGCCTCCTTCACCGTGTCCTCTAAGGCACGCGTCAACCCCAGTCCTGGTGCCGTACTGTGACTCAGTATAGTTGAGTGCCTACAAGGCAGTGAGAAGGACCCAGCCCACAGTGCCACCTACTGTCTGATCTTACACAAGGCACACGGCATTGCGTGTTGCTGGGTCTTTGTCCTCTGGCATTCCTTTCTACATGTGAGGTGATGGAAGAGGCACACCCACAGCGGCTGAAGCTGTCTGGGCACCCTCCTCTTGCTCAAATAGCTCTCAGAGCACACACAACGCCTTCTCTGCACTCCGGGGCAAGCCATCCACTTCAGCTTACTCATGGCGGGAGCACTCCGGCAGACAAGGCCAAGGCACGAGCCCCCACCTACTTGCAGCTGTCTGCACCTGAATCTGACCTTCCCATCCTACATAAATCTCCATTTTGTCCCGAGGCAAATCCAGCTAAGTACACCGAGTGTGTCATTTTAGTTCTGCAGTGCAATTAGGTTTGGATTCAGACAGGCCAAGCGACAATGTTGGAGCCTTCTGCAGATGACTAGCTCATCACCCTTGCAGCAGCGTTTGAACGTCTGCATTCAGCTGCCTCCCCTGTCTCTTAGGGTTTACAGACCATAGTGGCAAACAGCCCGTCACAAAACAGCATTGCAACGGTTCCAGGTCTGTCTGTTGTTGTGACAGTGAGGGAGACTGATTAACTTTACCTTTCCAACACTCCTGCCACTTGGGGCTCCTTGCCTCATAATTGATGCCATGAGTGTGTTATTTTTCAGGAGGGTTCCTGTGGGAGGAGTATGCAATCTGGTATCCAAAGTCCACAATACTATAAGCGACAGCAGCAAAGTATAAATGATCATGTCACATGAAAGAGAACGAGTAGGGCTGTGCACTGCCCATAGGATCCAGAAGCCTATAAGGCACCCATCGACAGGGACCTGTTTTCTGTTGATGTATTTTTGGCACATGTTGGGGTAACTTTACTGTCTCTACGGAAAATGAAACCTGGCATACACCTGACAAGTCAATTGTCTTGTTACCATTGGAAAGATGTGTGTCCCGTCCACCAGGGGGTTTGCCACTACCAGGCTGTATCTTTCTGATTGGAGCATAGGTACAATGTCATCTACTTGCCACATGTCAAAAGGCAGCTTTTTTGTGACTCAGCAAAGTGGCCAAGTGTGTATAGCTGTTTTTTTTTTTTTAACTGAAAAGTAGTTAGAGGTTAACATGGCATCATCCATACCATGGAGCATATGTATTATCACAGACATTGGCCCTTGGGTCAAATACATCATCAGCAAAGCATTCCACATTGTGGGGCTACGTAAAAGGGAATGGTATTTTACTGTCTGATGGGTAGTGTGTAACTGCTGCAGCGAGGCAGTAAGAAGGACCCTCCCTCCTGTACCAGCAGCTGTCTGGGCATCCTTTCCCAAGGCAAGGTGCAAGGCTGATTTGGGGTCTTAACCTGTAATCTGGCATTGCTTTCTGCCCACGGTGCAGTTGGAAATACCCACCCTGTGGCCCCTGTCCCCGTCCTGCCATCTTTGTGGTTGAATATCTTTGTGAACACATGCAGTGCCTTCTCTGTACTAGTGGGTGAGCCATCAGCTTCAGCCCACAACTCAGGGTGTGGACAACCAGGCAGTGAAGGCCACAGCCATGAAACCTCATGTACTTGCAGTGGTCCACTCCTGAATACTACCTTCAAGGGGGAAAGCACTATGCATATCTTGCCAAATACACCAAGTATATCATTTTATCTCAGCTCCAGGAAAATGTGGTTCAGATTTGGACAGGAAAAGAATAACTTTGGAGCGTTCTGGAGATTAATATCTCTCTATCTTTGCAGTGACAGGCTTTTGACCCAAGAAACATCTGCTGTGCTCATGGTGGTGGACAGACACCCAAAAGAAGTTGCACTCAGGTAGGACCCCTGTCTCTTATACAAGCTTACACTGAATGATGGCAGACAGTCGAGCAGTTACATAATGGAGCGGCAGCAATTCTGGATCTGTCGGTTGTCCTGACAGTGAAGGAGCCTGATTAAATTTTTTTTTTTTTTTACAATCTAGCCCTTTTAGGTTCCTTGCTTCACAATCTATGTGTGTGATCATTTTTTGGAGGGTCCCTGTGGAAGGAGTCTGGAACAGTGTATCGAAAGGCTACAGCCACAATGTTAGGCGTGGTAACAAAGTATAAGGGAGCATAGAACATCAATTGTAATGAGTAGGGCTGTACCTCATCTATTAAAATCCATGAGCACACAATGCAACCAAAAGTTGGGATGCACTTTCTGTTAGTGTTATGTATTTTGTCATGTGTCAGGGTAACTTACTGTCTCTGAAGAAACCAGCCCAAGCCATTTTGCAGAGACTACCACAACCCTGGCTGCATCTTAAAATACTGCCACTGGACTACAGCTTTTATGTGGGCCCAGTGGTTGCTCATTAGTGGATCAGAACTCCTTCCTTTAACATTACATAGCTCAGCAAAGTGTGTAAAGTTGTATAAATATCTGTGAAACTTAGCGGTTAACAGCACGTCTTCTACTTAATGGAGCATGGGTTACAACCATTGGCCATGGGATCAAACCAGTCATTGCCAAACCATGCAGCAAAATGGCGCTATGTGAAGTGGAATAATTTATTCCTGTATGATGTATTACTGTAGCTGCTTCTTCATGGCTGTACACACAGCCAGAGACATCAATTGTTTAGCCCCAAGAACACAATCTTGTCCATGTGTACATTGTGCAGTTGTAGCAGTCAAGTTGGAACTGATTCAGAGGCCTTTTGCTAACCCTTAGATCTGAAATTGACTAGTTCTGTCTGAGAGGATACAGAGACCTATCTTGAGTATGACAGTGGGACACTGGATGATGTAAAATTGAGTGTGGCTGCTTGACTGCATCTGGTCTTCCAGAAGTTCTTGGCACAGACTGTCCGTGACTGCTGCTGGCCTGGTCACCAGTGCTCCTATTTTCACTGGTCCCAGCTGCATTGCTCCATGGCTTCTGTTGCCCCAGTGCTTGGGAAGCTGCTTCTGGTCACATCACACTGTCCCTTTCACCCCTTCCACAAGGGGCTGGAAGTGGGGAAAGTGACCAGGCTTGGCCTCAGGCTACTGCTCATAGGGGCTGCTCTCAGTGCTGATGTATTTTTCAAATTTCTCCTCTAAGATGTGTAGTGAGAGCTATTCCTGAAGCTCTGCCTGCAACTTAGTATTGATGACTACCAACAAGTCAGTGAGAGGAACCCACTTCCTGGTGCCAGCTGCTATCTGTGTACCCATATCTAAGGCAGATGTAGGGCCCCTTTTGGATCTCTGTCTCTAATCAGGCATTCATTTCTGCACATAAAGCAATTAAAAGGCTCACCTTGCATCCCTGCCACTGTCTGAGCATCCAACCACTTCAGCTTACTCTTGGGGCAGCGCCCAGGCAAGCAAGGCCACACACATCAAACCTTATGAACTTGCAGGTCTGCACTCCTTAATCTCATCCTTCAGTGGGGCACAAGGCTCCATTTTGCCCTGAGGCAAATTCAGTAGACTCTGCCACATAGATCATTTTAGTTCAGCTCCAGGAGAATTAGGTTCAGATTCAGATAGGTCAAAGAACCACTTCGCAGCATTCTACAAAGTAATACCTCTTTATGCTCTCAGCAGCAGGCAGGCATGCACAAAATCACCCTCTATGGTCTGGGAGGTGTGTTGGCACATAAAAGTTGTCTGCACTACCCCACCCCTCCAGTCTCTTATCTAAGCTTGCAGACAACAGTGGCAGACAGCCAAGCAGTTGCATAACTGAGTTGCATCAGTTCTGGGCCTGTTGGTTGTCATGACTGTGAAGGAGCCAGATTAACTTTACCTTTCCAAGACTCCAGCCCTCTAGGGCTCCTGGCCTCATAATCGAAGCATGTGTTATCTTTTTGAAAGGGTCCCCATGGGAGGAGTGTGGAACATTGTATCCAAAGGCCACAGCCACAGTATATGCTATAGCAACAGTGTAAGTGATCACGTAACATCAAACATAATGAGTCGGGCTGTCTGTCAGCCCATATGACATCCAAAGATCAGGACCCATTTTCTGTTTTATGTATTTTGGAAACAATGGGGGTAACCTTATTGTTTCTGCAGAAATCCAGCCCAAACAGCTATGACCAGAATATACTAATCCTCCCTAGGTTTTATTATATTGCTCTCAGACTAAATATTCTACATGGACTAGGTGTTGTTCCATACTGTTCTAGAAGAACTTCTACAAAACCTTTCTAGAAGGTACAGTTTTTCTCAGAGGCTGTGGTTACCTTCCAAGGTAGCTCTGTTGCATGTCTAGTCCAACAGGATATTTGCCACTACTGGGCTGTGTATATCTGATTGGGATAAAGGTGCAACAAAGTCCATTTACTACCTTTCTAGGGGCAATTTAGATGGCTTACCAAAGTGGTTATAGCTTTTGTATAATCTGTAAGAGACTTACAGTGTAACATCACATCATCTATGTATTCATACATAGACATGGTAACAGACATTGGTCATTGGGTCAAAACAGCCATTACCAAATTGTGCCACTAGGTGGGGCTATGTAAAATGGATTTTTTTTTTTTTAATTGTATAATGGGTAGTGTGTAGTGTGTAGCCACAGCCACAAGGCAGCCACATTGTAATGGATTAAGAGTCCTTTTTGCTGAACATTATTTCTGAGATTGACGTGTTTTGTCTGAGTAGATTCAGACAAAGTAGCCCCTTCAAATTAGATCTGAGATCTACTAGTTCTTCCAGGCTATGTGGTTGATCACTGCATGCTCCATCACCTGAGTTGCCATGGTTCTCCAGCAGTTCCAGACCAAGACTCTTCCTGCTGTCCTATCCGTGGCTCTGCTGACTTCGCTATTCTTTTGGCTGCTCCTGGCTGAGCTCTTCTGTGGCCACCTGCTTCCCAGTATCTTCTGGAGCTGCTCCTCCCTCAACTGCACCATCCTTTGCACCCCCTATTACAGAAGAGGTGGAGTTGGGAGCCTTCTAGGATCTCTTCAGGGGGCATGGCTCTGACCGAGGCTCATTAAGGCTGCTGTCAGCGCTGTTATCTTTTTTCATTTTTTCCCTCTAATGTGCGTGGCATGCCTCATTCTTGCTGTTCCATCTATAATTAAATAAAGTTGACTGCCTACAAGGCACTGAAAAGAACCTACCGCACAGGGCCTGCTGCTATCTCTGTGTCGTTGCCTAAGGCACACTTATTGCCCAGTTTAGGTTCTCCACCTGTAATCTGGCAATGCTTGGGATGCAGTTAGAAAGACTACCATCCATCTCCTGCCTCTGTCTATTCGAATATCTCTGAGTGTAAGCAATGCCTTCTTTGCACTACTGGGTAAGGCGTCCACTTCAGCTCACTCCTGGTGGGGATGCCCAAGCAGACCATGTCGCAGCCACCAAGCCCCGTGTACTTGCAACTTGCCACTTCTGAATACCACCCTGCAGTGGGGCAGAGGCTCCATTTTGGCTTGACCCAAATCCTGCAAAAAATGCCAAGTTTATAGTTGGCGTTCAGCTCCAGAAAAATTAAGTACCAATTCAGACAGGCCAAAGAACAACATGGAGCCTTCTGCAAATGAATACCTCTTTATCCTCTAAGTGGTGGGCAAGTATAAACAAGAAGCATCTATTATATTCATGGTGGTTCGTGCCCACAGTAGTGCTCTGTACTCAACCAGGCCCCCATTCCCTTTTATATAACGTTAATGACAATAGTGCCAAAGGATCTGGCAGTTAGCTAACAGAGCTGCAGCAGTTCCAGTTCTCGGAGTTGCCATGACAGCAGAGGCTTGATTAATTTTACCTTTCTGCTACTCCTTCCCTTTGGGGTTCCTCTCCTCACAATCTATGTTCATGGTATCATTTGGGCTGGTCCCTGTGGGAGGAGGAGTGTGTAAGGATTGAGTACCATTTTATCCAAAGTCGGCAACAATATAAGCAACATCATGAGACTATCAGTGAGCATGTAACATCAAATATAATGAGTCATTTTGTCTGAAATTCATAGGCTCCATGAGCTCATAAGGCATCTAAATGTAGGACCCTATTTTCTGTTGTATGTATTTTGCCATTGTAGGGATCACTTTATTGTCTCTGCATATAACCAACCCAAACCATCCTGCAGAGCATATTCCAACCTTACCTGGGTTTTATTATTAGTGTTTATGGTCTAAACTCTTCACTCAGGTTTATATATTTGTACATAATGAGTCCAAAAAAAAAAAAAACAAAAAAAAAACTCGGTTCTTTCAAGGAAGTCCACTTTTGTTCAAAAGTCCTGGTTACCTTCCGAGGTAGGCTGGTTGAAGAGCTGGCAGATAACATAGTCTATGGCTGCCAAGCCCATCATTGGCTGTGGTCGCAAAGGTGTGCATTCAGTCAAACAGGTTGTTTGCAGCCACCAGGCTGTATCTATCTGGAACAAAGGTACAATAAAATATATTCGCCACCTTTAAAGGAGCAACTTTACCTGGCTTAGCCAGGTGGGTTTGACTGTTTTTAAAAAAATCTTTAAGAGTTACAGATTAACATCATAGCATGTATATAATGAAGCATATACTTCGTGATAAACATTGGCTATCACATTAATCCTGTTATTACTAAATCATGCCAGAAAGTGGGGCTATGTAAAAGGTAGTGATTTTTTTTTTTTTTTTTGCTGTATGCTGGGCATTGTGTTGCTGCTGTCATAGGCTGTGCACACAGAGACATCAATTATTTTAGATTTAGTCCTAAGAGTATGACCTCCACCTCTAAACCCCATAATTGAATCAGCTAAGTTTTAATCAATTCTGATTCCTTTTTGCTTAAACTTAGATCTGAAATCCACTGCTTTTTTCTGAGTAGATTCAGAGGCCTTTTGCTGAAACTTAGACCTGAGATCTACCAGTTCTTCCTGAAAATGTGGGTGGAACACCGAATCCTTTATCACATGATGGGGATCTGTAGATTCCTGTTAAAGACTATGAGATCTTGCTCCTGGCTCACGTGCCTTTGTTCCTCTTCTCTGTTTTCCTGCCTGCACTGCTGCATGACCACTGCTGCTCCAGCAGGTTTCGGAGCTGCTCCTCCCACTACCATGCCACTCCACGTACCCCTTCCTCCAAAGTTGTGGAGGTGGGGGATGTGATCAGGCCCTGTGTAGGTGGCTTGGCCTTGGCCTGGATCTCATCAGAGCTGTCAGGGCTGATGGTTTTGTTTTGTGTTTATTTTCCCTTTAGCGTGCATCGCTAACCCATTTTTGTGTCTCTGCCTATAACTCAGCGTTGTTCCCTTCCCACAAGATGATGAGAAGGATTCAGTCACAGTGCCAGCTGCTGTATGGGGTCCTTCCCTGAAGCATGTTGCAAGGCCCATTTTCATGTCTCCATCCTTAATATGGCATTGCTCTCTGTCTTCAGGGCAGTTAAAAATACCCATTGTGGCCTCTGTCACTCTCTAGACCTCCTCTTAATTGAATAGCTCTCCAAGTACACATGATACCTCCTTTGTGCTAGTGGGTGAACCATCCCCTTCAGCCTACTCCTTGGGTCAGGGGAGCCAGATTAACAAGGCCTCAGCCATCAAGCACCACATGGCTTCAGCTGGCCACTTCCAAGTCCTACCATCCATTGGGACAGGAGGCTCTATTTGACTTGAGACGAATCCTGCTGACCATGCCAAGCGTGTTGCAGGAGTTCAGGCCCAGGAAGAACAGGTTTTGTTTTGGACAGGCCAAAGAACAACTTCAGACCCTTCTAGAGATGCATTTCTCTTTATCGTTGCAGCATGAGGCAAGTGTACACAGGCAATCCATTATGCTTGTGGCAGTGGGCAGGCATTCATACCCCACTCTGCCTTCTTATGTATGCTTTACAGACAACAGTGGCAGGCAGCCAAGGAGTTACAGTACATTACTGTATCAGTTTCTGGGCCTGCTGACTATCTGAATACATCAGCTTCCTGAGCCTGCTGACTAGCAGAAAATTCATCAGCTACCGGGCCTTGCAGGTTGCTCTGACCATGATGGAGACTGAGTGACTCTATTTCCTTTACAGCTATCAAGTCTAATGTTGTGAGTTGAAGTCTCCTATATATATGGAATCACGTATCTCCTATAGATCAGATTTCTTCCCACTAATTCAGGGATCAATAAGCTATGACTCATTACTCCACCATTAGTTTTTATACATACCTATTTCCTGGCACACAGCCATGTTCTTTTTTTTTTTTTTTTACATATTGTCTATGGCTGTATTTGCAATACAATAACAAAGTTAAATAGTTGTCACAGATCATATAGCCAGCAAATCTTAAAATTGTAACTGTTTGGTCCTTAAGAGTTTGAGTCTTTATACTAATTGGTTCATTTTAAAAGAATGCAAGAGCATATTTGCATAATCAATAAGCTTTCATTCCCCTTGCTTCTGTAACTAATGCCCATTTCTTAATTTTTTAGGGAGTATAACATAATACATTGAGTCCAATATCATTTTTAATAAGCATTATTTGTGCAGTGAGCACATGTTCAGTTAATGAGTATCTAAGAGAGTTAGCATCATTCCCAAGGAGGAAGCTGAGTTGACCTTTAAATTCAATAGCTATCACATTAGTATCTATACTGAGGGATGCTTTCTGAATATGTAAAAGTACATATCAGCAGCTCATTGAGCCTGATGAAGCCTTAGTTATTGATTAGGTAGGGTGCAGTTGACATTCAAGACCATTGATGAGCTCAGAAATAAGTAGTCCAAATGCCCAGATTAGATAAGGGGGGAAGAGTTCAGATGACAATGACATTGATTTTTTTTTAGTAACCCTTTGCATCATAATGTATACACTAGCAGAGTCCAGATGCAAAGAAAATATATAAATGGTTTAACTGCATAAGGGTATCTTGAAAAATTCTGTAATCTGATGGTCTTTCAGTTTGTGTATATGTGTGATAAATCCAATGTTTTTGTTTTCTAAATATTAGGAATTCTTTTCATTTAATTAAGACATCATTGCAATAAAGGACCCTGACTGTTTCTAAGGAAGGGAATAAGCAAACGATCAAACATGTAGCATCAGACAGCATGGTTTGTGGTTTCTT